>NC_090764.1:67177087-67202087 GCF_036898095.1 Palaemon carinicauda | reverse complement strand
CTAAATCCATCATTACTGACTGAACAAAACATTCTGAAGATGCTTACTAATATAGAGATGGAACTCATAATGATCTAAAAGCATAATTAAGTACTGAAAATTAAATTGGCTGAATTTTTCTAGCTCCTCAGTACATCTGAAATGATTAATTTTTGGCGATCATTACCATGTGAACATTTCGCAAGACTGAGGAAATTATGTCTGCTGTTTTCTTGCATCTGAGGTCGCAATTGTTCAATTCAAATTTAAAGAACTGCATGTTGCTTTCATTTGCTGATCTAACTCCTAATATTACAGAATTTGTAAAAGCAAAGTACATTCATAAGTCTCACTAAAGTTACATATGTGTAAGTTGGCTGAATATGGAATTATCTTTTATTTAAAGCTGCTAGTTAGTCTCATTCCTTTCCAGACCTTGTAATTCTCTAAATCTCTACTGTATTTCAGCTGCATTCCTCTTCCCATACGTCATCCTGCTGGTGGTAATCGGTAAGCCCATGTACCTTATGGAGACGGCCCTGGGGCAGTTCAGTCAACTTGGACCAATGAACGTGTGGCGGTGCGCTCCTGTTATGCAAGGTGAGTGTCAAACAAGGAAGAGGCGTGAGAAGAGGAGGTGTTTTGAGTACTGTATTAGTTTTGACCATAAAGCGGGGTTTACACAGTCGAACGGTTCGTCGAACCAGGTTGCCGAACCTGCTTGTCAAACGGTTCAAAGAGAAGGAGTCAGTCACAAATGCATAAGATTTGTGTACAATGAAGGCCTGCCCACAAAAGTCAGGCTAGAACAGATTTTCTTTGAACCATTGGAGCGTGTTCATCAACCAAATAGCTTGTTCACATGTTCGAATTTCACTTGAAACACATTTCTGTCGAACCGCATTCGACGAACCATTCAACGGTATAAACCCGCCTTAATAGAAAGCAGATACTTCAAGAAATCACTGACAATCTTCTTCATGTTTATCACAGGAGTTGGATTAGCAATGATAGTTCTGTCATTGATCACTTCCATCTACTACAATCAGCTCATGGGCTACTGCCTGTACTACATGTTTGGAAGCTTTGCATCTGACGTAAGTAGCTGGTCCTTCTTATTGATGTTCTTTTACACTGTACAAGAAAGAGCGAGATAGAAAGGGAACTTTTTAATAAGTTTGTAAATAGTGTCATAATTTAATTTGAAGAGGAGCCATACCCCCATGTCCTTTGTAAACAGTTCAAGGGAGCCATAGTCCACATGTCCTTCGTAAACAGTCCTAGGGAGCCATAGTTCCATGTCCTTTGTAAACAGTCCTAGGGAGCCATAGTTCCATGTCCTGTGCAAACAGTCCTAGGAAGCCATAGTCCCATGACCTTTGTAAACAGTCCTCAGGGCCATAGTCCCCTGTCCTTTGTAAACAGTCTTAGGGAGCCATAGTCCCATGTCCTATGAAGCTAAGCCAAAACGGCCTCACCAGTACCCAATGAATATTAATCATAAACTTGGTAGCTATGAGTAATAATAATTGATCTGAGATTGAAATTTACCAAATTTTGCAGGTCCCATGGGCTAAATGCGACAAAGCCTGGGCTAACGAAAATTGCTTTGAGGTTGGCAGCCTATATCCGTGTTCAAGATACAACCTCACAGGCCCAACGGCTAAAGTCAACTGCACCATGTCTATCGCCAATGAGTCTTCAGCAGAGCAGTTCTGGAGGTTTGTGGTTTACCTTATTTTTCATCTTGGCACATACTGTATCATAGGTTATTTCTATCGGCCACTGAAGAAGTCTTGTCCATAGAAATAGTAGCATAGCTTTCAGAATTCGAGAGCTTTTGTAGCACATAAAAGGAAATGGCCTAAAGATGTATATTTAAGAAAGAACCCTCAGTAAAGAATATAAGTTCAGGCAATGGTACTCAAAGATACTGCTGCTCTGAAAAGATCTGCTCATTCAAAGAGGGGCAATGGGATTGGGGTTGAATCTAAACACATTTGTTTAATTATTAGATATTGTTAAGACAATATTGACTAACCATACCTACTCACTTGGTCCGTTTTTCTTCCCATGAAAGGCGGGGTGTTCTGAGGCTGGCTCCAGAAGGTTTGACAGAGTTTGGACAAATTGGGGAGATTCAATGGGACCTGACTTTGTGCCTCCTCTTGTCGTGGATCATTGTCTTCCTCTGCCTGATGAAGGGTGTCAAATCCTCCGGCAAAGTCGTTTACTTCACTGCTACCTTTCCTTATGTCATCCTCATCGCACTGCTGGTCGTGGGAGTCAGGTTGGATGGAGCCGTTGAGGTGAGTGAGCAGCTGTTCATTGGCTCTGCTGGTTGTTGGCTGGAATGAGCCATCAGGTTGGAGAGCTGGTCGAATCTCTTTTGGGGTAAATGTAGTTCGTTGGGACAGACATAAGCTTGCTACCTGTCAATTCGTTTTTATTCAAGCAGAGAATGTAGTTTTTCTTTGTCTGAAATACGATAATATGAAGCTGGTTTTACGTTTTACGACATATCACGATCAACGTGTACCTTGCTAGGAGTGAAGCCAGATGTAAAGTGAACACAAGGTTAAAGCAGTCCTAGAGTAAGCTAAGGATACAGCAGTCTAAGGGTGGGGGGGGGGTTGCAGTGCCCCCAGCTGGTAAGTATGTAAAGGTACAGCTTTAAAGATTGGTTAAATGTGGAACCTTAGGGTAGCCAGTGTTTTTGTGTTTGTTTACCTTTTAGAATGTGGTTTTTCAGTCATATATTTTAAAACTTTACATACGGTCTGTCCCAACCAACTACAAAGGCTCCTACCTTTTTAAAAATCAAGACAGTTTGACTTACTGACACAAAGATCCTGTATCACAGGTTTTGTTCTTTCCAGAATATGGTGAGAATTGAATAACGATTATAAATTATTCTTCTTGTTTTCAGGGTTTGAAATTCCTCTTCATCCCAAAATGGAAAGAAATCCTGAACGTGGTGGTCTGGCGCCGTGCTGCCGAGCAGATGTTCTTCTCCCTTTCAGTTTCTTGGGGAGGTCTCATCATGTTTGGATCTTATAATAAGTTCAGGAATAAGGTAAGCCACATCTCAATATTTGCGATGACTTTGGCACTTGTGATGGCCTTGAATATACAGTCTGCCCAAAGGTGTAGTATCAATATGTTTAACATCTCTGCCGAGGATAGGTCAGGGAATCTAAAAGATTTGCCAACCCTTGAAATAATAAGACAAAACACTCCTCGTTTCTATTTTTTTTAAACAAAGATAATCACACCATACTGCTTCTTCTTCCATTCGTTCTGGCAGGTACACATTGACGCCTTTGTTGTGTCCTCTCTGGATTTCATAACATCTCTCATCGCAGCCACCGCCATCTTCTCAGTGTTAGGTGCCATGGCAAAGGATCTGAACGTAGATATCAAGGGTCTCGCTGCTAGCGGTAATGTCCCCTGTTCATTCAACAGAATTGGCCATTTATTCTTTTTTTCAGTAACAATTTGTGCTTTAGATGGAATTGTGTGCTCTTATTTATTATACTAGGTAGCTGGTGCCTTGTAATTCTTTTAGTCTATACCAAGCCCCTTCTGTCTATAACATAGCCATCCCTTTCTCTAACCTAAGGTTAAGGGTGATGATAATAGTCATTATAATTTATTTAAGTTTATTGTAAGATTTGTTTAAGTTTGTTCCACTGATCATTATTGACTCTTATTTATTGTTTACTGGTCAACAATCACAGGTCCTGGTCTAGCATTCATCGCTTATCCAGAGGCCATATCTAGAACTCTGCCCATTCCCCAGCTTTGGTCTGTGCTCTTCTTCTTCATGCTGTTTACACTTGGACTTGACTCTGAGGTAAGTACATAGACCTAATCTAGTAATTACAATCTTGTACTTGAGAGTTTCTGCATTGTAAATGACTGGTGAGAGATGGAGATAGAGATAGAGATCCTTATCCTTTGCCTGTATAATTCTCATTTGTCTTCTCTGCCTTGCTCATTTGATTGACAGTTTGCGTTGCTAGAGACGGTCCTGACTGCCGTCTATGACACCTTCCCCCGCACGCGTCCCTATAAGCTGGTTCTGACGGGCGTCCTCTGCCTTTCCTGCTTCCTTTTGGGCATTCCTCTATGTGCTACCGTAAGTAAATTCTTCTTTTTCCTCTGAAACATTTTTTACAAACAGTCTTTCAAAACAAACAATGATAATATGTGGTATATTACAGTACCTTCATCATTAGCATCACCGTCACCCTTTTCTGTCTCTCCTCAGACGGGCCAGTACATCTTCTATCTGATAGATACCTTTGGAGGGGGCATGGGAGTCCTCCTGATCGCCATCTTCGAACTGATAGCCCTTCACTGGGTATACGGCGTGAGGCGCTTCAGTGATGACCTAAAATTCATGTTGGGCTACAATCCCTCAATGTTTTGGAAGGTCTGCTGGGTCTTTATTGCCCCTATTACATTGCTGGTGAGTGGATCAGGCAACCATCAGCTAGTCATGCTATGACTGACAGTTGTTCATGTTAACACTCAACTTATGACACATAGTAGATTGTAGGTAAAACTTAACTGCTGCTTTACGACATCGTACCTGGTAGGAAGAAGTTACTGGAAAGTGATGAGATATACCTTTGGTAACACTTAACAGTTATAATATTCCTAGTCAATTGACACAAAACTACCTAACAGAGGATGTAATTTTCTCACTACATCTAATCTCCTTTGCAGCTTCTCTTCATCTATTCCATCGTTACGTGGGAAGACCCTACCTACAACGGCATTGGGTATCCCTCATGGGCTATAGCAGTAGGATGGTTCCTGGCCGGAGTGTCCGTCCTCATGATACCGCTCGTGTTCATTTTTGTGGTCTTCAAAAGTCTGGTCACTGGAGTAAGTATTATTTTTTCTCATCTTCTCATTCTGCGCCATTTTCCAAGTTTTATTCTGTGCCATTTTTCCTTATCTTATCTGCACATTTTTTCTTTTCAACTTCGAATCTTGTCTGATACTGAGTAGGATGGTCGCTCCATGCATCCACTGACTGGTCTTTCTTACCTTGCAGAAGATTAGCCAAGTCTTCCAGCCGGCTGACAGCTGGGGTCCCGGGTGTCCCGAAGCCCGCAGAGAGCTCATGGCCGCGCAATCCAACTTCAGCATGAGTGAAACCAAGTATGGTATCGACAACCCGGCCATGGACAATAGATACTACCCAGAATAGAATAGCAATGCAGCCCCCTTCCAAAAGGAATTAATAAACCCTTACTGTACCAATGAAGACAAGTATTACACGAGTAACATACTTATGTTATTATTATTAATGTGCTTATGACTGTACATAGAGATGTATATAGGAATTTAGATTTTGTTCATTAACATCAGTTGAAGAATGAAGTCCCTTAACAGTAGGATTTGGATTAGTTTATAATTATAAATGACGATGAAAATCTTCACTGAGAATTTGGACATACTGTATATATAACGAAAAATTAAAGAACATCCAGCAGTGGACTACTCTTGACTACACTACTCTTGACTACGTTTGACAACATAGACAGGATTTTGACAATATTAATAATAATAATAATAAAAACATTTTAAAATTTCATTATCCTTTCATTTACTCATCTTCTATATTCTGAAGAGGAAGAAGTAGTTAGTGTACCCTTGAAAAGTGACTGGGTACAGCTAAAAATCTCAGTACATCGCGCATCGTGATTGGCCGTTGCTTTCTCACAGGTGCTTCGTGTAAACATAATAATGATAATAATATAGTAGATTATAGGAAATTACAATGATAGAGACTCAGGTGGCTGGCATGCATAGCACATCTATTCACTGCTTGTCATAACAGAGGAGCAATGAGATAATGTTCATTTGCTAGTAAAGCAAGTCATGGCGGAGCATTCAACCATGATACTTGAGAGGTTGCACTCGGCCGTTGCAGCCTTTTGCATATGCTGAAAAAAAAATAATAGTTTTGAAGAATCTCCTTCCTTTTCTGTTTTCTTTTGTGGGTATATTACTACATGAGTAAGTTTAATATGGAAACTGAAGGAGCAAGAAAATACAGAAAGCCAGAAGTAAAGAAATAAAAAGTAAAGTGGCAAATAAAAAAAAAAATCAGAAATGACCAAGTTGAGGTTTGTAAATAGCACTGGTAGATGAGATTACATAAGTGAACTTAACAATAAGGAAGCTGTGACAGTAATGAAGACAAGGTTGAATATGATAGACTTAAAAGAAAATTATAGTAACAGGAATGAAAAGCATAACAGGCTTTGTGAGTTCTGCAGAGATTAGGCAAAGCATATATTTAGCAATAAAGAATTAGGAAAGTTCAGCAGTGGCATAGAATTAAGGAGAATAGATTGGTGCTTTAAGTAGATATCTTAAATTGTTTCCATACTTTGACAGTTACTTATAAGTGTCTCTACTTTATATTCGATATTACTGTAGATTATATCAACATATATCTTCTATTTTGATGTTTCTGACAAAGGTCATTCTATCCTTATTGCCCCTGTATAAACACATGGACTATTAATTAAAACTTAATTTAATTCCTATATCAAGTTTGCATCTCTTACTTCCCATTTTCAATACAGCCTTTCAAGCAGACAATTTTGAAACACCCTCCGAAACCACAAATAAGTTCTAAGTAAATATTAGAGATAAATAAAGTTTATTATATAAGGACTATATATACTGTAAATTAATATCCATGAGTAATTATAATCAGAGTTAAACTAGAATTAATTACAGGCTTCACTGATTAAGCGAAAACGCAGCAAATTCTACCTAGACCACTGACCTCATTGAGAAAGTTGACATTCTTGCCATAAATATGGAATCAATTAAAGCAACACTTCAAACATTGATAGACCCAAAACCGGAGAAACCGACATATGCTGACAAAGTCAAGGAAAAAAATCTGTTGATGATTAAATCAATTAATAAAACAATTAAATTACTGAAAGAAAACGTGAGGTTGAACAAGCACTTAAAGACATTCCTATACTTAACACGAGGTCAACTATGAATGGAAATGTTGATGTAAACTTTGCAAACAATATGATCAGAGAAGAGTCAGCAAATAAAATTTTGACATTGGTGGCTGTCACTGAAACGAGATAAATCGGAAAAATAAAACCCAAAGTAATTATATGCAATGTATACAATGATGAAAATGATGTAGTTGCTTTGATTAAAAAAAATCGCTGCCTGGACTGATTCCAAAATATAGAAGATAAGATAAGTGTAGTCCTGAAGAAAAATACCTCGGGTGGGGGTGGGTTGGAAACCACCCACTATGTGCTGAAATGTGATCCTGAAGTTCGGAGGGCTATTCATGATAATGGGGACAAAGTTTCGTTACGATGGGGTATCTATAACATACGTGATAGGTACCACGTGGTCACCTGCTACCACTGTCAGAGGTATGGACATTTTGAAAAAGATTGCAAGTCTAAGAATGATGACAAAGTCTGCGGGAAATGTTCAAGAAAACATTCCACCAAGGAGTGTAATTCCCAAGTTTCAAAGTGTATAAACTGCACAAAGTTAAACAAACCAAGTGACCACATAGTAGATTCTAGAGACTGCAAAGCTTATGACTTGGAATTGAAAAGACTTGTAGAAAATACTAATCATGGTTACTAGGGGTGTCATAAACTGTGCCATGTAAATGTACAATCTGTAGGTAATAAGACTACTCAAATTCGAGAATTGATAAACCAAAAATATTTAGATATACTAGCATTATCTGAAACATGGCTAAATAACTTTGACAAGGCAAAGATCACTGAAATGACGCCCCCCCCTACACACCTTTCACATTCTGAGAGAAGGTAGGTCTGGTGAGGTGTTGGACTCTTTATTCACCAAAGTTACTCAAATCTCAAAACGTTGAAAATAATCAGTGCAACAAGCTTTGAATATATAGAAATAAAGTTTACGCCAAAAATTAGAAAGATATCCTTTGTAACAATCTACAAACCTCCTAGAACAAACACTAGTATCTTTTGTGAAGAATTCGGTGCTCTCATTGAGATGATTATCATGGAGACTTCAATTTTGGGTTGGATCACGCATCAAATCCTGACGCTTTGGCATTTAGTAAGTTATTAGAATCATATCGACTAGTGAATAATGTCGACTGCACAACTACTTTAACTGGGCATACGCAAGACTTAGTTTTAAGTAATGACATGAATGATATTGTATCTGATATAAAGATATAAAAGTTGAAGAGAAATGTACTATCTCCCCGGTACACAAACTTATTACGTTTAGTCTACCTCTACAGAAACATGCATTAGTAAAGAAAATAAACTTTAGGCATAAATCAAATTTTTCTCCTACCGTATTTATTGAAAAAGTTACAAAGAAAATAAATGATACTATCAACATTCCCTGTGATCATGATGACCAACGTCTGTTAGGAGCTAAGTGTGAAACTATCTTATGACCACTTATAATAAAGTGAGTAAAAGTGACTATGATACCATGTGCCCACCGATGGAAACGACTACAACCGTGAAAGACCAATCTCCTTGGTTTGATGGAGAGACTTTGGTAAAAAAGAGGGAAAAAAGACACAAAGAAAGAGAGTGGAATAGGCTAAAATCTGAAAGTACTTGGGTAGAATACAAAGCTACTGCGTGTCAATATAACTACCTACAAAGGAAAAAGAGTGAATACTATACGAGAAGGATGCTCGAAGCAGCAACAGACATAAATTAGTTATATCGTCTCTTAAATGGTATAATGGGAAATGTAAAAAACAAAAGCTACCTGATGGATACAGTGACCAAGAACTAGCAAATAATTTTCTAGTATTCTTTAAAAACAAAATTGAAAACATAACTAGGTCATTTGTATATACTCAACATCAGATTAATGAGACACCGGGCATACAGACAACATTAATACGATTTAACAACAAAACACAAGATGACATCACCAAAATTATCAAGAGAGCAAAGAAAACAAACGGCGCAAGCGATCCTATGACAATATCTGAAGTAATTGGAGAGAGAGAAACTTTTCTAGTCTAGCCGAAATAATAAGGAGAATAGCAAATACAAGCATTGATGAATGTAAGTTTCCCAAATCTGAGAAAATGGCTATAGTCACTGGACTACCAGGAATTAAGCTCATATAGACCTATTTTCAATCTATCCTTTGTTTCAAAACTGCTTGAATACGTAATTCTTAAACAACTAGTCAGTCACTTAGAAGTCATAAAAGCTTTGCCTGACAACCAATCTGCTTACTGAAAACTATACTCTACGGAGACAGCCATCTACTCTATTGTAAATGATATGCTCGAAATGATGGATGAAAATAAATGTGGTATCTCAATACTGCTCGATTTCAGTGCTGCTTTTGATACAGTGGTGCATGAACTGCTACTAAATTATCTACGGTCCATCGGCGTTGAAGATAAAGCATTCGAATACCTAAAAGACTACTACAGTTGGTAGAAATTACTGTGTACAAATAAAAAACTCTTATTCATCATATGAACCCTTAAACCGAGGGGTACCCCAGGGGAGTGTACTTGGCCCAATCTTATTCTCCATCTATACTATTGGTCTATCAAGGCTTGGCGTGAAGTTTAAACTATTTGCAGATGACACACAATTTTCCTTCTCCATAGATGATATAGGTGTCACTACTGAAACTCTAAACCGAATCCTTGATAGTGTTAGAGAATGGATGACATTTTAACATCTAAAATTAAATGAGAACAAAACTGAATTCATGGTGGTGGGAAAGAGAAACAGCTTGAGAAACTTAGGTGATATTCAAATGAACATAAATAATGACTTGGTGCCGATATCTAGTAAAGTTCGAGATCTAGGTGTATTTCTTGACTGTAACCTGTCTCTAAATGCCAAAATAGATAATGTAATAAAAACTACTGGTTATCATCTAGGAAATATAGCGTTTATAAAAAATTACCTGGACGAAAATTCTGTAAAGAAACTTGTGATAAACTGTGTTATTACCAGAATTGACTACTGCAACTCTATCTGTTACAATTTACCAAAAGTGCAACTTTAGAAATTACAAAACATAATTAACAGAGGAGCTGGACTGATAAAAGGTGTCCCATCCAGACAAAGGATCACCCCTATACTAATCGACTTACACGGGCTGCCAATTAAAGCGAGGATTAAATTTAAAATATGTACAATAACCCACCATGTTATCAGAACCGGTCTTCAAAAATACTTAAGAGAATTGCTACATATTGTGCAGCCAACAAATCGTGTCGACTTGAGAATAATTACAGATGGCTCAAACTGTTGGAACCTAGATATATGTCCACTTTAAATATGCGTCCCCGAGGCTATGTAATTAGCTCCCACGAAACATTCGAATGATTAAAGACATTAAGGCTTTCAAGAGGAAACTGGAGACTTTCGTATTTAGAAAATCTTACAACAGGGACGATTTAACAGTAAATGAACAATACGTGATCTGAAACGATAAATACTCTGAACGAACAAGGTAAAACGACAGTGGAGGTCCTATAGAGAGGGGGTTTTCCTGCTGTATGGGACCGGAAAAGCAGCCATCAAAGTAATTAAGTAAGCACAGTTCCGTCGTGCCATGAAAAAAGCTAGAAGTCAGTCTTGAGTGTCTTTTGTTTCCTCCATTAACAGTAGAACACCACCATCTCCTGTATGGAGGAAAATAAAAAAGATTGCCGGGAAATTTACTCCAAACCTACCACCAGTGTTGAAGGTGAACGATCAGTATAGGACTGATGCAAACGATGTTAGAAATGCCTTGGTTGATCATTTTTCAAATGTATCATGTAAGTGTGTAGCAGCTCCTGGTCACCAGTATAGGAGTATTGAAGAAAAGAAAATTTTAAATTTTGCAACAGGAAGGGAGGAGTCGTATAATTTTCCTTTTACTGAAAGGGAATTTGATATCGCACTTGCTAATTAAAACGATACAGCCCCTGGACCCGATAGAATTCCATATGCAATGATTAAACATGTACATTTTAATACAAAGTTATATATTTTAAGCATTATTAATAGAATGTCATGATCATAGTTATCCAAGTGTTTGGGACCTAGCCATTATTTTAGCCTTTTTAAAACCTGGTACGGACAAGTTTTTAGTAGCAAATAATAGGCAAATTGCATTGGCATCTTGTTTATATAAAATCATGAAGAAGATGGTCAATGCAAGACTGATGGGGTACCTTGAAAAGAAAGATATTTTATCACCTATCTAGTGTGGATTTAGAAAAATACACTCGAACGACTGATGTGTTGATACGATTTGAGTCCTCTATTTGTGAAGCCTTTGCTTCCAAACAGCACAATGTGACAGTCTTTTTTTTTTTTTACTTTGAAAAGGCATATGATACTACATGGAGATATATACTTAAAACCATTCATGAATTTGGATTAAGAGTAGAGGTACTGTCACTTAGAATTTTTCAAGTGAAAGTGGGGGAAACTATCAGAGAGTAAATGCCAGGAAGGAGTTCCTCGGGGTAGTGTGCTGAGTGTAACCCTTTTTGCACTAGCAATTAATGGTATATCCTCATTCCTTACCCAGGATATTCTCTCAACATTATTTGTGGATGATCTGTCCATATTTGCTGGAGCTAGAATGGCAATGGTCGAAAGAAAACTACAACTAGCAATTGACAAAATTATTCAGTGGGCTGATATGAATGAGTTAAAGTTTTCAATAGGCAAAACTACTATTGTCCATTTCTGTCATATCTGGGGATTACACCCAGATCCGCATATATACATGAAAGGTTAACGGATCCCATGTGTAGGTGGAGCTAAATTTTTAGGATTCATTTTCGATTCTAGGCTGACATGGGTTTCTTACTTAAACGCGTTGAAAGCTAAGTGTGTTGAGGCTCTGAATCTTTTAAAAGTATTGTCCTATACATCATGGGGGCAAACCGTAAAACTATTTTAAAATTATACAAGGCCTTCATTTTTTCAAAAATTAGTTATGGGTGTGAAATATACTCCTCAGACACCCCAAGCCGATGAAAGATATTGGATTCAATAAATCTTGCTGGTATTAGATTGTCCACAGGAGCGTTTAGAACCTCACCTATCCCAAGTCTCCTTGTTGACGCTGGTGAGTTACCTCTAGACCATTACCGAATGTCTTCTATTATTCGGTATTGGCTTAGGTTGCAAAGACTCCCTGATTCTCTTGCCTTTCAGATTGCAAGCCTTGTAAGGAACTCAACATACTTAGAGTTGCATCCAAAAATCTTCTCAACCTTTTGGCTTTTGGGTAAAACAATCATCAAACAGTCTTGATAAAATTGAAGGTAAGGTACTTCCATTTAAGATATCATCAATACCTCCGTGGAAATTACCAGATATATCTTTTTGTAAATATTTTATTTGTGTTAAAAACATGACTGAATTAGAAGCTATGTCTCTTTTTATGGAACATGTTGAAGAACATAGGGAATCAACTTTTATATATACCGATGGCTCCAAATCTGATGCTGGCATTAGACTTGGAGTATATAGTATTTCTTTTAACTGTAGAGGTGTGCTTCCTCCAATATCTTCCATATTTACTGCTGAATTATATGTCATACTAACCGCTATTGAGAAAATAGCGTTAAGAGAGGAGGGCAATTTTACCATTTATAGTGATTCAAGGAGTCTCCTTCAAGCTTTAGAAGGTGGTGTGGTATAATTTTTAAGTGTCCAAATTAAAATTAACTATTCTAATGCAGTTACAGGTTCAGCTTGTGTTTCTCAGCTTTTATCATTATCATGGCCGATGTGGTAACGCTCCTGACTGGTGAACGCCAGACTGGGGTTAGAGTCCTACTCAAACTCGTAGGTTTCTTTGGTACCGGAAACCTCACCGTCTTTGTGAACTAAGGATGGGGGGTTTTGGGGAGCCTATAGGGGTCTATAGGTCTGTCTGCTAAGTCAACAGCAACAACTGCCTGGCTCTCCTTGGGTGTGGGCTTGAGCGCTGACCTTAACTAAATCTTACTAATTTTAGATCACACAGTTATTTAAATTATGGTAGATAATATGGTATTCCTAAAGGTATTAACTCATAAATTTTCTAAGATGACTTTAAAACGAAAAAATAGAAAAACAAAAATTTCGTGGTGGTTAAATATAGTCACCCTTAAATAATGTTTTCTCTAAATAAAAAGTTGTATCGTTTTCTTTTTCTGAAGTCCACTGATCCCAGGGTAACTTGCTTATACATTTCCCTCGCATATATCCCTTAAGTATTAAATTATACTTATACGAATATCTTCTGAACTACTATTATAATTAAAATAATCTATCGAAAGAATGTTTAAATATATCCTAAGCAAAATACTATAATGTTAGCAGATGAAAAGACCATAAAACGCAGACTATGGGGGAGGTCTCTGATTGGTTGAAACAATTCTTTAACCAAAGGGACAACTTTTTGGTAATTTGTCCTCAAATCTGGGAATCTTTAGAGGTTTTTGGTGCATCAAGTGTGGGAATTCCCATATGTGTTGTAACTGAAAAATACTATCTTAATACTCTTGAATAATTCAGTCTTCAATAAGATTTATAATGACTGAGAATGACTTAATTACGTTTTACTGTTTTCCTTTGGTATGACTTTCATTACAATTACAATTTTATTAATATATATTTCAGAGCACAAACTGAAATTAGAACATGAGTTCATCATTAAAAAAAATAAATTTTACTGTTTGTGGTTTCACAAATACAATAATTAAATAAAAACAGAATATATCATAATCATAGAAGATACAAATTGCCCAGTACACTACTAAGAAAGCTTCAAAATGTGCAAAACCGGGCGGCTAGACTGATAAAAAGCATTAAACTAAGGGAGAGAATAACTCCTGCATTGATCGATCTACATTGATTACCTGTTAAGGCTAGAATTGAATTTAAAATCTCCTTGTTGACTCACAAAGCACTTACAAGTGATAAGCCTAAATATCTTTGTGATTGCTTGGTCCCCTATACCCTGAAGCTACCAGCGCCGCTGTAAGAGATAGACATGCTGATGACCCACATAGACTATTCGAAATTAGTGTGAATCATGCAATAGGAGGAAGAACGTTCAGTTATGAAAAACCTGAAGACTTATCTTTTTAGAAAGTGTTATAATAGTGACCTGAAAACTATTAAGCCTGAATACAAATGCTAGCGAAATAACTGATAACGATACAGAGCAAAAAATATATTAACTGGAAAGAAATTATTTTTTCACACACCAAGGCCCGCCTGAACAGACCCTTAGTGTCTGAGGGAGGGCGAGAAATAAACCCCTAAAAAAGTATACAGCATTTAGTAAACTACAGATTTAATTGTGTTGAAAAATGCCTGGAGAAACCACTACTGGTCAGGAAATCTCTTTGGGACCGTCTAGGGATATCCCTGACAGTGTAGACTGTAGGAGAAGGTTCATTCCCATCCCAGACACAGAGAGAAGAAGGAATTAAGTCTCGTCTTTGAACTTGGGATCCTGCAAACAATGAAGGATTTAATGGGTAAGGAGGGACAAACTTTAACAGGTTTTATTGTTTCTATTATGTTCTCGCGGCTTTTTTTTTATCACTCAAAATAATGGAGATTCGAATATCTCATAGGTGCTGTAGGTTTCCATAATTGATAGTAAACCATCGAATTTCTTTAATGGTCTTTTATTGCAGGCCTAGATTTTATAATTCAAATCAAATGTCGATAATATCTACTTTCTTTAGATATTTTATTCCCGTGATTGAAATAGAGGTTCGTATCATCGTAAAGCTCAATGTTTTATTTAATACAAATCAGAACTTTATTTCATCACAAACTTAGATTTAATCTGGTAAGAAATCCTATTAGAGATTTTTTTTTTCACATTTGTAAATTTAGCGAATTTCTAGCGAAACTGGAATTCGCTATAAGAAATGAACCATTGCTGGCTAGTTTTGTATTTTTCTCTATCTTTTTAATAGGGGCTGGGCATTGATAACTTACGTATCGGTCTATTAAGATGTGAAGTATGTGTTTCACTCTAATTCCATTAAGAGACTGAAGGGGACTTATTGAGCATGCGTTTATTCCCATAGTTTGGATAGCTTTCTGTGCATTTACAATGATGTATCTGTCAGGATTTTTATTTTTCTTATTTTTTTTAGACGTCTCCAAGAGGGAACTTAAGGGAAGTAGCCTACATCAATCTATTTCGAAATTTAGTGTGATTTCGTTTATATCGGCAATTGATTATGGTGGAAAAGCTCTCCGTTTGGTGTAAAGCTATTGTTATTCTTGTGAAATTAGAAAATAACAATGAAATAAGGCCTCAAAGGTCCGATTCTGACTTAATTTTTACTGCAAAGCTTCTGTAAAGATTGCCAAGAAAAAAAAGGCGGCGGTGTCAATCATAAGGTAAGGAATTAGTTGTGATTCACTTTTTCGTAATGTAAGGATTTATTTGTGATTTACTTTTAGTTTATGACCTGGGAAGTTGAGGGGGTCTGGCAAGGAGTTGTGACCTGTGAAGGTTTGTGACCTTAGGATGGGGGTCCGGGGGCTTGCCCCCTGCTAGGGGTTGTGACCCGGGAAGGGGGGTCTGGGGCTTGTCCCCCGGCTAGGGGTTTGACCTGGGAACCACTAGGTTAGGTTAGGTGGGTTTGTTAGGTTCTGTACCCTTTTACAAATCATTGAAGCGTTAAATAATCTCGTTTTGGCCTATTCTCAACCATTTACATGAACCATATATATTCCTACTGGTTATCTTGTGCTTATTTTGCATCTCTGACCATCATTATGGCTGTAAATCACTCGTTTTTGACATTTCCCCACCCAAAAAAACCCCGGTTTCCACTTTGGTCCCCCCAAAATTGGTCCGAAAACTCCCGAACGGGTGGTTTGCCCCAACAATCAAGGTCAGAAATGCATAAAACACAAGATAACGAGTAGGAAAAATATATGGTTCATGTAATTGACTAGAAATTAAAGTATATATATATATACCTTATTATTATTATTATTATTATTATTATTATTATTATTATTATTATTATATTTACAAGCTAAGCTACTACCTTAGTTGGAGAAGCAAGAAGCTATGAGCCCAAGGGCTCCAACAGGGAAAAATAGCCCAGTGAGGAAAGGAAAACAAGGAAATAAACTAAAAGAGAAGTAATGAACAATAAAAATACATTTAGAACTGTAACAACGAATAAGATCTTTCATATATAAACTATAAAACTTCATATAAAAGGAAAATGAGAAAAAAGATAGAACAGCGTGCCCGAGTGTACCCTCAAGCAAGAGAACATTTTGTCTGTACCGTGTCTACACCAGTCAGTTTTGGTGCCACGATATGCAGTTACTCTATTAAACAAATATACAAATGCATATGCAAATAGAAGCGATGTGCTGTCAAATTCTAAAGTACCCCGACACACACACACTGTCAAATAGAATCAATGTGCTGTCAAATTCTAAAGTACCCGACACACACACACTGTCAAATAGAAACGATGCGCTGTCATATTCTAAAGTACCCCGACACACACACACACACTGTCAATTAGACACACTGTCAAATAGAAGCGATGCGCTGTCATATTCTAAAGTTCCCCGACACACACACACACTGTCAATTAGAAGCGATGCGCTGTCAAATTCCAAAGTACCCCGACACACACACACACACTGTCAAAGAGAAGCGATGCGCTGTCAAATTCCAAAGTACCCGGACACACACACACACACACTATCAAAGAGAAGCGAGGCGCTGTCATATTCCAAAGTACCCCGACACACACACTGTCAAATAGAAGCGATGCGCTGTCATATTCCAAAGTACCCCGACACACACACACAGTGTCAATTAGAAGCGATGCGCTGTCAAATTCCAAAGTACCCCGACACACACACACACACTGTCAAAGAGAAGCGATGCGCTGTCAAATTCCAAAGTACCCCGACACACACAAACACACACACTGTCAAAGAGAAGCGATGCGCTGTCAAATTCCAAAGTACCCCGACACACACAAACACACTGTCAAAGAGAAGCGAGGCGCTGTCATATTCCAAAGTACCCCGACACACACACACACACTGTCAAAGAGAAGCGAGGCGCTGTCATATTCCAAAGTACCCCGACACACACACTGTCAAATAGAAGCGATGCGCTGTCATATTCCAAAGTACCCCGACACACACACACAGTGTCAATTAGAAGCGATGCGCTGTCAAATTCCAAAGTACCCCGACACACACACACACACTGTCAAAGAGAAGCGATGCGCTGTCAAATTCCAAAGTACCCCGACACACACAAACACACACACTGTCAAAGAGAAGCGATGCGCTGTCAAATTCCAAAGTACCCCGACACACACAAACACACTGTCAAAGAGAAGCGAGGCGCTGTCATATTCCAAAGTACCCCGACACACACACACACACTGTCAAAGAGAAGCGAGGCGCTGTCATATTCCAAAGTACCCCGACACACACACACACTGTCAATTAGAAGCGATGCGCTGTCATATTCCAAAGTACCCCGACACACACATACACTGTCAAAGAAAAGCGATGCGCCGTCATATTCCAAAGTACCCCGACACACACACACACTGTCAATTAGAAGCGATGCGCTGTCATATTCCAAAGTACCCCGACACACACATACACTGTCAAAGAAAAGCGATGCGCCGTCATATTCCAAAGTACCCCGACACACACACACACTGTCAATTAGAAGCGATGCGCTGTCATATTCCAAAGTACCCCGACACACACATACACTGTCAAAGAAAAGCGATGCGCCGTCATATTCCAAAGTACCCCGACACACACACACACTGTCAATTAGAAGCGATGCGCTGTCATATTCCAAAGTACCCCGACACACACACACACTGTCAAAGAGAAGCGATGCGCCGTCATATTCCAAAGTACCCCGACACACACACACACTGTCAATTAGAAGCGATGCGCTGTCATATTCCAAAGTACCCCGACACACACACACACTGTCAATTAGAAGCGATGCGCTGTCATATTCCAAAGTACCCCGACACACACACACACTGTCAAAGAGAAGCGATGCGCCGTCATATTCCAAAGTACCCCGACACACACACACACTGTCAATTAGAAGCGATGCGCTGTCATATTCCAAAGTACCCCGACACACACACACACTGTCAATTAGAAGCGATGCGCTGTCATATTCCAAAGTACCCCGACACACACACACACTGTCAAAGAGAAGCGATGCGCCGTCATATTCCAAAGTACCCCGACACACACACACACTGTCAATTAGAAGCGATGCGCTGTCATATTCCAAAGTACCCCGACACACACACACACTGTCAAAGAGAAGCGATGCGCCGTCATATTCCAAAGTACCCCGACACACACACACACTGTCAAAGAGAAGCGATGCGCCGTCATATTCCAAAGTACCCCGACACACACACACACTGTCAAAGAGAAGCGAGGCGCTGTCATATTCCAAAGTACCCCGACACACACACACACTGTCAAAGGGAAGCGATGCGCTGTCATATTCCAAAGTACCCCGACACACACACTGTCAAAGAGAAGCGATGCGCTGTCATATTCCAAAGTACCCCGACACACACACACACTGTCAATTAGAAGCGATGCGCTGTCATATTCCAAAGTACCCCGACACACACACACACTGTCAAAGAGAAGCGAGGCGCTGTCATATTCCAAAGTACCCCGACACACACACACACTGTCAAAGGGAAGCGATGCGCTGTCATATTCCAAAGTACCCCGACACACACACTGTCAAAGAGAAGCGATGCGCTGTCATATTCCAAAGTACCCCGATACACACACACACTGTCAAAGAGAAGCGATGCGCTTTCATATTCCAAAGTACCCCGACACACACACACACTGTCAAAGAGAAGCGAGGCGCTGTCATATTCCAAAGTACCCCGATACACACACTGTCAAATAGAAGCGAGGCGCTGTCATCGACACACACACACTGTCAATTAGAAGCGATGCGCTGTCATATTCTAAAGTACCCCGACACACACACACTGTCAAATAGAAGCGATGCGCTGTCATATTCTAAAGTACCCCAACACACACACACTGTCAAATACAAGCGATGCGCTGTCATATTCTAAAGTACCCCGACGCACACACAGTGTCAAATAGAAGCGATGCGCTGTCATATTCTAAAGTACCCCATTCTAAAGTACCCCGACACACACACACTGTCAAATAGGAGCGATGCGCTGTCATATTCCAAAGTACCCCGACACACACACTGTCAAATAGAAACAATGCGCTGTCATATTCTGAAGTACCCCGACACACACACACTGTCAAATAGAAGTGATGCGCTGTCATATTCTGAGGTACCTCGATACACACACAGTGTCAAATACAAGAGATGCGCTGTCAAATTCTAAAGTACCCCGACACACACACAGTGTCAAATAGAAGCGATGCGCTGTCATATTCTAAAGTACCCCGAGACACACACAATGCGCTGTCATATTCCAAAGTACCCCGACGCACACGCAGTGTCAAATAGAAGTGATGCGCTGTCAAATTCTAAAGTACCCCGACACACACACACACTGTCAAAGAGAAGCGAGGCGCTGTCATATTCCAAAGTACCCCGACACACACACTGTCAAATAGAAGCGAGGCGCTGTCATCGACACACACACACTGTCAATTAGAAGCGATGCGCTGTCATATTCTAAAGTACCCCAACACACACACACTATCAAATAGAAGCGATGCGCTGTCAAATTCTAAAGTACCCCGACACACACACTGTCAAATAGAAGCGATGCGCTGTCATATTCTAAAGTACCCCGACGCACACACAGTGTCAAATAGAAGCGATGCGCTGTCATATTCTAAAGTACCCCATTCTAAAGTACCCCGACACACACACACTGTCAAATAGAAGCGATGCGCTGTCATATTCTGAAGTACCCCGACACACACACACTGTCAAATAGAAGTGATGCGCTGTCATATTCTGAGGTACCCCGACACACACACACTGTCAAATAGAAGCGAAGCGCTGTCAAATTCTAAAGTACCCCGACACACACACACTGTCAAATAGAAGCGATGCGCTGTCATATTCTAAAGTACCCCGAGACACACACACTGTCAAATAGAAGCGATGCGCTGTCATATTCTAAAGTACCCCATTCTAAAGTACCCCGACACACACACACTGTCAAATAGAAGTGATGCGCTGTCATATTCTAAAGTACCCCGACACACACACACTGTCAAATAGAAGCGATGCGCTGTCATATTCTAAAGTACCCCGACACACACACACTGTCAAATAGAAGCGATGCGCTGTCATATTCTAAAGTACCCCGACACACACACACTGTCAAATAGAAGCGATGCGCTGTCATATTCTAAAGTACCCCGACACACACACACTGTCAAATAGAAGCGATGCGCTGTCATATTCTAAAGTACCCCGACACAAACACACTGTCAAATAGAAGCGATGCGCTGTCATATTCTAAAGTACCCCGATGCACACACAGTGTCAAATAGAAGCGATGAGCTGTCATATTCTAAAGTACCCCATTCTAAAGTACCCCGACACACACACACTGTCAAATAGAAGCGATGCGCTGTCATATTCTAAAGTACCCCGACGCACACACTGTGTCAAATAGAAGCGATGCGCTGTCATATTCTAAAGTACCCTGACACACACACTGTCAAATAGAAGCGATGCGCTGTCATATTCCATAGTACCCCGACACACACAGTGTCAAATAGAAGCGATGCGCTGTCATATTCTAAAGTTCTCCATTCTAAAGTACCCCGACACACACACACACTGTCAAATAGAAGCGATGCTGTCATATTCTAAAGTACCGTGACACACACACTGTCAAATAGAAGTGATGCGCTGTCATATTCTAAAGTACTCCGACGCGCACACACTTTCAAATAGAAGCGATGCGCTGTCATATTCTAAAGTACCCCGACACACACACAGTGTCAAATAGAAGCGATGCGCTGTCATATTCTAAAGTACCCCGACACACACACAGTGTCGAATAGAAGTGATGCGCTGTCATATTCTAAAGTACCCCGACGCACACACACTTTCAAATAGAAGCGATGCGCTGTCATATTCCAAAGTACCCCGACACACACACACTGTCAAAGAGAAGCGATGCGCTGTCATATTCCAAAGTACCCCGACACACACACACACTGTCAAATAGAAGCGATGCTGTCATATTCTAAAGTACCGTGACACACACACTGTCAAATAGAAGTGATGCGCTGTTATATTCTAAAGTACCCCGACACACACACACAGTGTCAAATAGAAGCGATGCGCTGTCATATTCTAAAGTTCCCCATTCTAAAGTACTCCGACACACACACACAGTGTCAAATAGAAGCGATGCTGTCATATTCTAAAGTACCACAGTGTCAAATAGAAGCGATGCGCTGTCATATTCTAAAGTACCCCGACACACACACAGTGTCAAATAGAAGCGATGCGCTGTCATATTCTAAAGTACCCTGACACACACACACTGTCAAATAGAAGCGATGCGCTGTCAAATTCTAAAGTACCCCGACACACACACAGTGTCAAATAGAAGCGATGCGCTGTCATATTCTAAAGTACCCCGACACACACACAGTGTCAAATAGAAGCGATGCGCTGTCAAATTCTAAAGTACCCCGACACACACACACTGTCAAATAGAAGCGATGCTGTCATATTCTAAAGTACCGTGACACACACACTTTCAAATAGAAGCGATGCGCTGTCATATTCTAAAGTACCCCGACACACACACACTGTCAAATAGAAGCGATGCGCTGTCATATTCTAAAGTACCCCGACACACACACAGTGTCAAATAGAAGCGATGCACTGTCATATTCTAAAGTACCCCAACGCACACACAGTGTCAAATAGAAGCGATGCGCTGTCATATTCTAAAGTACCCTATTCTAAAGTACCCCGACACACACACACTGTCAAATAGAAGCGATGTGCTGTCATATTCTAAAGTACCGTGACACACACACTGTCAAATAGAAGCGATGCGCTGTCATATTCTAAAGTACCCCGACACACACACACTGTCAAATAGAAGCGATGTGCTGTCATATTCTAAAGTACCGTGACACACACACTGTCAAATAGAAGCGATGCGCTGTCATATTCTAAAGTACTCCGACATACACACACTGTCAAATAGAAGCGATGCGCTGTCATATTCCAAAGTACCCCGACACACACACAGTGTCAAATAGAAGCGATGCGCTGTCATATTCTAAAGTTCTCCATTCTAAAGTACCCCGACACACACACACACTGTCAAATAGAAGCGATGCTGTCATATTCTAAAGTACCGTGACACACACACTGTCAAATAGAAGCAATGCGCTGTCATATTCTAAAGTACCCTGACACACACACTGTCAAATAGAAGCGATGCGCTGTCATATTCTAAAGTACCCCGACGCACACACAGTGTCAAATAGAAGCGATGCGCTGTCATATTCTAAAGTACCCCGACGCACACGCAGTGTCAAATAGAAGCGATGCGCTGTCAAATTCTAAAGTACCCCGACGCACACACAGTGTCAAATAGAAGCGATGCGCTGTCATATTCTAAAGTACCCCAATGCACACACAGTGTCAAATAGAAGCGATGCGCTGTCTTATTCTAAAGTACCGTGACACACACACAGTGTCAAATAGAAGCGATGCGCTGTCATATTTTAAAGTACCGTGACACACACACACAGTGTCAAATAGAAGCGATGCGCTGTCATATTCTAAAGTACCCCGACACACACAGTGTCAAATAGAAGCGATGCGCTGTCATATTCTAAAGTAACCCGACACTCACACACTGTCAAATAGAAGCGATGCGCTGTCATATTCTAAAGTACCCCGACACACATGCTTTCAGCGACTGTAATGCGTACTCCACATAAGGTTGGTAATGGTTTGGGACTGTCGGATACTTAGTGAATGTGACTGTACAACGGGCAATAAGGCCAAGTCAAGAAACCACTATGATATTGATACAAGATAAAACTAGAAGGGCACAAAGTAGGGCACAGACCTCTGTCGTGGCAGCTTATTTCTGGATCTTTTGCTCTACCTTGACCTTAACCTTTGACCTTAACATGTATTAATTGGCGTGGATTTTCATACACTCAAATATGAACCAAGTTTGAATTCTCTGTGACAACGATGTCCAAATTTATGGCTGATTATGTGAATTGGACATTTTGCTTGACCATGACCATGACCTTGACCTTTGACTTTGACCTTCCAAAATTTAATCATTCCAAGCTTCTTACACAACAGTTAATCCTCCCGGCAAGTTTCTAAATATATATATGCACACACACACACACACACACACACACACACACACACATATATATATATATATATATATATATATATATATATATATATATATAATGTATGTATACATACACACACACACACACACACACACACACACACACATATATATATATATATATATATATATATATATATATATATATATATATATATGTATGTATGTATACATACGCACACACACACACACACACACACACACACACACACACACATATATATATATATATATATATATATATATATATATATATATATATATATATATATATATATATACTGTATTTATATTTATAGTATATACACATACACACACATATCTATACACACACACACACACACACACACACACACATATATATATATATATATATATATATATATATATATATATATATATATATATATATATATATATATATATATATATATCTAACATATATATATATATATATATATATATATATATATATATATATATATATATATATATATATATATATATATATATATATATGCATGACAACAAGTTGATTTTACCAATGATAAGAAATTTGTCTCTCCTAATATAGTATGCATTTCAAAAGTTTTATTCCAGCTGCCGCCAGATTACGGAATGATCTTCCTAATCGGAAAGTTGAATTGGTGGAACTTCAAAAGTTAAAAACTTGCAACGAATGCTTTCATAGTTCATATATGACAATTCTTTTTTAACGTTGTTACTGTTCTTAAAATATTTCATATTAATGAGATAATAAATCTATTTTAACATAAAAGTTAAAGTAAAATCCGAAAAATGGAATATGTTTGAAAGTCTCATTACGTGTGCATATGATTTTCAACCTTACGGTTAGGAGTCGCCATCAGCTGATACGTGAAGAGGAGATGCCATGAGTTACCATAATTGTAAATATTATACATTATTGTTTTTTAGGGATTCATAATAACCAGATTATGCTTGAAAACTATTAATATGATTAAATCTTAACATAAAATAAGAAAAAATCTGCTGATACCCATTTTGGAAACAATATTTAGCGGGAAATTTTAATTCTAGTGAACGAATCGTTGGCAACTTCACAATTTGCTCGAGTAGTCGAGTGTTTGTTTACATCTGAGTTTAATCTGCCGGGCGCGTGTCAAGTTTAAACTTTGCCCGAAATTCCTCTGTGTTTTTAAGTTAACTGGCTATTTTAGGAATCGTTAATACAAAAGTCGATGTCGAGCAGTGATAGAGAGTGTTCTGGTAATCCCCAACTCACCACATCGAATGGTAGTAATCTAAATAATCGGGTTTTTCAATCGTAAAATATTGCATGTTGGCTGTGCTTAAGACTGAGACTTCATTATTATGGCGTGTAGGTTTGCGTATTCTTCAGGAATCCAACTCAGTTATTGATGATAGTGACGTAGATCATGGAGATTACACCTTTCCTTGTAAAAGTGCTAAGGCAAGTGCCACCAAGTGTATAGCTAAGGAGTCGTTGTAAAATTCTACTAGCTCTCTACTTCGCGTTCTTAAACAAACGACTGAACGTAAGTGTGACCA
>NC_090764.1:67162087-67167087 GCF_036898095.1 Palaemon carinicauda | reverse complement strand
CTTGGGTTAGAGTTCTTTTTTTTTTGGAGGGTACACTCAGGCACACTATTCTGTTTCGTTATATCTTTTCTTCACTGGACTGTTTTCCCTGTTGGAGCCCTTGGGCTTATAGCATCCTGCTTTTCCGACTAGGGTTATAGCATAGCTTATAATAATAATAATAATAATAATAATAATAATAATAATAATAATAGTAGTAGTAATCATAATCATAATCATAATCATAACAACAACAACAACAACAACATCAACAACAATAAAGCTTCGTAAATAATGTCTGGACAAATTTGTCACCAAGGTCCTCTTAATTTAATTTGTGAAAAAGTTCCTCATCTTTTAATTCTCAGATCAATTATTGAATTCTCAAGTCTCCTTGTATCATTCTGGGTTTAACATTTACCTAATGTCACTGTTAATCAAAGAAGTAGAAATATCCCGCTGAGAGGCTCATTTCTATAACACCACTACATGTGGCAATTTCTTTACATGCAAAATAGAAAATACTTGGAATAGACTTCCAGCGGATGTAGTACACAGTAACATGGTAAACAACTTCAAGAATAAGTTAGACAAGATCATAAGAGCTCTCTAAATGCCTGCTTACACTAAATCGTTCTACCAAAGAGCAAATGGAGTCTCCGCAGATGTACTAAAAAGTTTTTGAGACATCCAAAATCCTTGTAACTCTCTCTCTCTCTCTCTCTCTCCTCTCTCTCTCTCTCTCTCTCTCTCTCTCCTCTCTCTCTCTCTCTCTCTCTCTCTCTCTTGTAACTCTGTCATAAGTAGATATAATACTTGGAAATGTTTTAAAAGACAAAAATATCTATTCCCAAAGTGTGAGCAGCGAGGCGAGAGGAGTTTCGACTACAGCACTATTGGTCATACCTGTCATCACTCACTATCGTCAGCATTTTGTGAGTAACCCGAGCCTCGCCAAGAGCGCGTGCTGCGATAAGCCCTTTCGTTATGACTTAACACGTGGTCCAGATTGCATCAGCAATTTCTTCTAGAAGCTTCCATGGCACGAGCAGTTCACGAGGAGTTCACGAACGGTTCACGAGCAGTTCACGATTACTGCATGACAGTGATGCTCGCGTCGGTTTGGGGGCATATATAGCTCTTCCTGGGCACTACTTGCCATTCCAGAGATTGCCAGCAAAGAGACAACATGCATAAAACAAAGCTGACAAGAGGAAGAGGAAAGCAGAGAAGGCCAGAAGCTGACAGGCCAGAGGCAGAGGACCGCTGAGAGAGATAATTCCCCTCAGTCATCTCTATCGTCCTCGATGTGATCCTGGAGACACAGCAGGATCCAATCAAAAGCCAGAGATAGCCATCCAGTGAGGATGAGGCTAACGGAAAGCAGAAGAAGCGGGTCCCGGGTGTCCAAGAAAGAAATCCCCTGAATCCGCTGGACAGAAGAGGCCGAGTTTAGGTTGGCCGAGCTTGTGAAGGAGAAACCCCCAGCTGTATGACAAGAAGCAGGAGTGGCTCAAACGTGGCTGCCAAGAACAGCCGGTGGGACTGAGTTGTAGATCCGCTGGAGCCTCCTGTCACTGGTGCCCAATGCAAGAAACATTAAGAGAAACTTGAGAACCAGGATGGGGAAGATTATGAAGAAGGAGAAGAGTGGAGCTGGCCAGCCACAAAGGAGTGCCCGTGACGACCAGATCATGGAGACCTGGAGTTTCCTGATACAGCACATCGTCGGGGAGAGACAGTCCCCAGTGAGCAGTTTGGTGTCCCAGAGTCAGCTGCAGTGACGATCAGCAACGAGGACGATGATGAAGTGAGGTCCACGGGTTCCCAGAGCCAAGCATCTAATAGTACCGGGAAGGGCAAGGGGAAGCGGTCCAGGCCACCAACAACACAGACAGCCACCACAACCGCCGACACAACCGCCGACACCTAGGTGACTCAGAGCGACCTCAGTGATGCAGTGAAGCATGCGAGAATCCCAATGTCTACAGGCAGATTGTATTCCAGTTTCATCCATTGCTTTTGACTTGGCATGTGCAATTTTTTACATTGAAATGCTGTACTAAATTGTTACAATGTTTGTATGTTTCAGATCCTCTCCAAAGCAGATTCCTTTGGTGGCCAGCCACTCCTACACCGGCCAACACAAGATGGTACACTATTTTGCATGCCCTGCTGGAAGGCAACATGCAGGCCATCCCGGAGGACTCCTGGCATGAATTCCAGATAGACTGCCTCAACCTTGTACACTGCTACAGGCAGCGGCGTCAGCTCTTCCAGCAGCCACATCAACAAACTCATGACCTGGTCAGGGCCACAAGCAGCAGCAACCTTTGCAGTCCCGTCAGCAGCAGTCCTGGCATTAACCTCAACCAGCCACCTTGCAGGCACTGCCAGAACAGCAGCAGCAGCAGCGTTAGGAGCAACCTCCAGCCAGTCAGCCATCACCTCTAACCTGGATGCCGCCCCAGTTACCACAGTCTTCAGGCCAGTCCTCCTGGCCCCGTACCACGGAGTTGGCAACCAGGGATACCCACCTGCACCACCAGCCCACCCTTGTCCAGGCTCCTTCACCAACACCAGTGTCGTCGCTGTCAGCCACCTTCAAGACCACCTGTGACACCACTCAGCTTCCCGGTCCTGACCCCCGGGGTCCATCGACAGCAACCTAGGAGAGGGCATTTCACCCTAAACCCTCTACACCTCCAAGGAACTCCAACACACACCACCAGTCTATCGGGTATCCCCATGCAGCGGTACCAGAACCGGCAAGGACACTGACTGAGAGACTTTAGAAAGTGAGAGACTTTTGGGAGTCAGAGCCTTCGAGACACTTCTAAATATTTGTAAATAGTTGGATTGTGATACTTGTACATATTTGTTGTTTGCTGTTTTCATGTTAATAGATTGTTTTCTTATTTCAAAAACACTTGTTTTTCTCTTTAACCTTAAAATAAAGTGAAAGAAAAACGAAAATGAAATGAAAAAGAAACCAAAAAATAAAGGGCAATGAAAAAACAAACAAAAAATAAAAGTTTATTTTATTTAAAAAAAGGGAACAACTTTGGATGCAGCTCATGGAGCTACTACCATTCCCTCTTGCTAAGGGACAGCACCAGCAGAGGACATGTAGTAATGTGACAGGAAGTCTCGCTGATCCTTTACATCCTTCTGGGTATGATGGCCGGTTATAGTCAGCAGCCCCTGCAGGTGTCGGTCAGTCCTCCATCCACCAAGGATCAGATCATGTGTGTCCGGATCTTCATGGTCCACTTCTGAAATTGCGTGTGGGTATCTGATGAGGATGAGGTTGTGCAGGACACAGGCACACATGGTGATCAGGTTGATGGTGTCGGGGTGCTGATACATCGTCGTCAAGACGTAGCGGAACCTTTGACACAAAATTCCAAAGGCATTCTCCACGACACATCAGGCACGACACAACCTGTAGCTGTATATGCGCTCTCGTAGGACCTGTGACTGATTGGAGAATGGTTTCATCATCCAGGTTTGGAGAGCAAAGGCGTCATCCCCTACGAAGTGATAGGGCACTGGTTGGTCATCATTAGGGTGTGGTTCTGGTTGAGGCACTCCAGCTCTGTTCTCTTCTACAGCATCATGCAGGGAACACTTACTCCATGTTCCTCCATCCGACGCACCACCCTCTGCCCCAACATCCACATAGAGGAACTTGTAGGTATTATCTGCCACTGCCATCAGTACAATGCTGTGGAAGCCATTGTATTTGTAGTAGTAAGAGCCAGCATTGGGTGGCTCCTTCATGGCAATGTGCTTGCCATCCACAGCCTCCAGACAGTTGTGGTAATTCCATCTGGAGCTGAACCTGGCAGCAACTTCCTTCCACTCCTCTTCAGTTTTGGGGGCAGCGCAGCACTTCATCCTTGTAGACCGCGATGAGGGCATTACGCACCTCGGGTATGAACTTGCAGATGGTACTTGCTTCAACCCTGAAGCTGTACTGCAGACTTGTATAGGAATGTCCAGTGGCTAAAAAGCAGAGGGTGGCAGCCAGCTTGAGTCCAACTTGAAGCAGTTCCCTCATGAAGGTGGACTGTTTCTGGAGGCGAGGGGTAAACTTCTCAACCATCTCTTGGAACAGGTCAGCTGTGATTCTGAGGTAATTTTTGTAGCCCTTTTGATCTTCCTTGTGTAGTTCAGTTAGTAGAGTGTAAATACTGTCCAAACTCGTGCCTTCTGGTCAACCATTCCCTGACCCACATTTTCCTTTGTGTCTTTCTTTGAGGTGGGGTTGCCTTTTCTTGCTCTTCTGCCTCTTCCAGCCTTTTCTGCTGCTTTTCAACAATGACTAGAGCAGCTGCCAGGTATATGCATCTTCTCTTCTCAGCAATGATTGTGTCTCTGGCATTAAGCATGTTGTCTCTTCCAAAGCCAATCCAAAAATGACCAGGGGCTGGAGAGGCCCCGTTTTTACATGGTGTGCGCAAGTCGGCACGACACCGTCCGAATTGTGGAAACTTGTCGTGCCAATGCGGGAGTGCACAAACTATGAGCAAACTATGCGTGAGCTCGTCGTGCCAGTTAGTGCAGTATATATATATATATATATATATATATATATATATATTATATATATATATATATATATATATATATGTGTGTGTGTGTGTATATATACAAATATTTTATATATATATATATATATATATATATATATATATATATATATATATATATATACATAATATATTTATATATATATATATATATATATCACCATCCTTGTCAGCTAGGTATGGAGTGTTGGAGGGAGCCTATAGGTCTACCTGTTGCGTTACCAGCAGTCATTGTCTCGCCTTCCTAGGTCCTAGTTTTATTGAGAGTGGCCTTTAGCGCTGATCATACGTATGTATAGTCAGTCTCTGCCATTCACGACCGACCTTTAAAGCTTATATATGCTAGAAGTTTTATTCTATTTGTGACCAACTTGTGGAATGATCTTCCTAATCGGGTAGTTGAATCGATAGAACTTCGAAAGTTCA
>NC_090764.1:67076292-67161587 GCF_036898095.1 Palaemon carinicauda | reverse complement strand
AGAAGGAGTCGGTTCTGTATTTTTTTGCTCTTCGAAAGCCGGCTGTGAAGCTTTTTTTTTATATTCTGAGTAAGTACTGTTTTTATTTATTTTTGTTAGGCGCGTTCATGAGTGATAGAAAGTTTATTGTTTATCTTTGATTATAGTGCGATAGTTGTTAGTTAGGAGTGTTCATAAGTGTTTTTCTTTTTATTTTGGCAGGCCGCGATTCCTCCTTTGGAGAGATTTAATTGATTTGAATGACGATCTTTAGTTGCTGACCTGGCCTGTAATCGATTATACTTAGACTGCTCTTGTGGATTGACCGACTGTAGATGACCTGGATTGTGTTCAAGAACCGGATTTGATTGTGCTTTTGTATTTCGATTGACGATGATGATGATGCCTGATGAGGATAACGCGCACAACCCAAACCAACTAAAACATATACGTACTAATATTTAACAGTGATAAGGTTGCTGCAGAGTTGTGGTTTTGGGCTTTTAATGACTGTTGGCCCTTGTGTGGACAAAGTGGTCCACACATAAACAAATATTGGTTTGGGTGTGTTAATTTTAAGTTGTTAAGGTTTTTTTATTTGAATGGTGTTACGGTTTATATTTAATATTGTTTATGATTCGTGAAAAGTGTTATTTTGTCTGTTTTTTGTGTTAATTTTGTTTAATGTATGATTTTTGTTTTGGTTGCGGTGAATATAGTTTTAAGGTTATGTTTTGTTTGTTTTTCCCTTCGTGCAATAGTCCAGTTTAAAGTAAAGTAAGGGGAAAGTTTGTGTTGTGGGATATTTTGAAAGAAGAGTGATCAAAGGTGTGGGGGTTTGTTTTTGTTGACATCCCGCTACATAAATTTGGCGCCCGAACAGGGACGACTGTTGAAGGTGGGATTGAAACTGGACTGTTGGACAAGGGTAAATAGGTTTTGGAATTACTTGAAATATTAATGGTATCGAAATGGAAGAACTGGAAGAACAGTTGTATATTTTAAAGGAGGAATTGCGGTTGTCTAATGAGCGAGAGGAGAGGTTGTTGTTGGAGAATGCGAGGTTAAGTAGTGAGAATGAGGAGATGCAAAGGAAACTTAGGGAACTTCAGGGAACTGTAGAGAGAGTGGAAGAGGGTGTTGAGATGAGGATGCGAGAAAATGAGAAACGAATGGAAGCTATGATGGGGCAAGTAATGGGGATGATGAAAACTGTCATAGGTGAAGGTGCAGTCGGAGGAGTGGCTTCTGCTTCTGGTAACGGGTTGATGTGGAAGAGGATAGGGTAAGTGATAATGGGGAAGGTAGTGATAGTGATATTGAAAGTAAAGGGCCTAGACATAGTAAGATTGGAACGAAGGGGTGATAGGAAGAAGGAGAAGAAAGGTAAAGATAATGTGAAGAAAGAAAAGAAGAAAGGTCAGGGTGTGAGTGAGGATGATCATGATTGGGTGAAGGTGGTAAATAAGAAAAGGGTAAGAAGGGAATAGTTAAAGATAGACTTTGAGTGTAGAACTAGATTCATTGTATTCAAATGAAGAAGAAGGCAACAAGAAGGGAGTAGACAGTGAAGATAGTAGTGAGAATGAAGTAGAGGAAGTTTGTAAGACAGTGTTTATGAGAGAGGTTCCTAGGTGTGCAAGTTTTAATGAACATAGCAGTAGGGATGTATATGACTTCTTTAGGGAATATGAAAAGTTTTGTCAGGCTAAGTATGGGGATAGTAAGAGAGTTTGGGCTAGGGAGTTGGGAGAATTTTTGTCAGGATATTTGTTGACGATGTATGGGGTGATAATGAGTGTAGGAGAGGTTGAGTATGAAAGTGTAAAGAATAGGATAATTGAACAGGTAAAACGTATGAAAGGTAGTGTTAGGTATAAGCGAAAAAATGATTTTTGATGAAGCACGAATGAAGGTGGGTGAAGCAATCTCGATGTATGTATGTCGGTTAGAAACATTGGCTAGAAAGAAGTATGGGGACGAAGGAATAAATGAAAATAAGGAACTAATGAAGAAGTTTTTGGGTACAGTACCAGAGAGTGTGTGTGAGTTTATTAATTTGAAACGAAGGAGAAAATGAGGTGGACTAGAGAGAGATTGACTTGGGATGATATTTTAGAGATAGTTGAGGATTATGAGTTGGATAGGTATATGAAAGAAAGTAAATCTGTGAGTGTAAGAACTGGAATGGAGGAATGTGTGCCAGAATTTGGTAGTTTTAGAGATGCTGTTATGAGAGGGCCAATGAGGGCAGCTGATAGTGTAGTAGATAGAAGTGTTAGGGTGAGTAATGTAGGAATACCCATGCCAAGAAATGACGGGTTTAGACAGGGAAATCAAGTTTGGAGAGATAGAAGTGCTAGTACGCAGCAAGTTAGGTTAGGTAGTGGTATCCGTGAAGAGAGGTGTTATAGGTGCGGGAAGGTAGGACATAAAAAGAACGAGTGTAGATGGGCATTAGGAGCATGTTTCGGGTGTGGAGAGACAGGGCATCGTATAGCGACTGTAAGAAAGAGAAAGTGGTTAAGTGTTATCGGTGTGGTATGACTGGACACATAGCGAGTGGATGCCGTAATAATCGTATGAATGTAATTTGTGGTAATTGTGGTAAGGATGGTCATTATGCTAGAATGTGCAAGGAGCCGCGGGGTAAGTGTACTGAATGTGGTGCAGATGGGCATGTAGCTAGGGTTTGTAGAAAGAAGGGATCAAGTCAGCCAGGATGTTCGGGAAACTAATTAATCAGAGGGTTCAGCTGGGTGAGTCCTCGTGTGTGTGGGGAGTGAATGTGATGCATGTTCGTGAGGGTTTATTGCATGAAGATGTGATGGGAGAAAGAGCACATGATTGCATGAGTGTGAAAATGATTTTTAATGGTGTAGAGTTGGTTGGTTTGATTGATACTGGTTGTGGTGTCAATTTTAATGTTTAGGAATGCATATGATAAGGTAAAAGAGGTTTGTGAATTTAAGGGATGTAAGGGTGAAGTAAAAGGTATTGGTAATTTGTGTATGCCTGTGCAAGGGAAGTTGCGGGAAAATGTTATGATTGGGGGGCTGATGATGGAGGATAATGATTTTTACGTGGTTGAGGGAGCGAATGAGAAATATGACGTACTGCTTGGGTATAAATTTCTGAAAAAATGTGGTATGATTGTACATCCAAGTGTGAATATGATTGAAATAAAGGTTAACGGTAATATTTGTGGGGAATTTTATTTAAAGGAAGACGGCAGAGTGAGTACGAAGGTGTGGAAGGGAGTGCCGTTGGTAGCAAAGGAAAGTGTAAAGTTATCGGGTAAGAAAGGTGAGGTTATTAGTGTAAAAGTTGCATGGCCGAGCAGTCTGGGAATTTCAAATAGTGACAAGGATGAATATGTAGTGGAAGGTATGGAAGCAGGTAATTTGGTGAAAACTAGTGCGTATATATATGATGGTGTTATGAATATGCAGGAACCCAAGGTGTATGTAAGGTTGTTGCCGTGTGTTAGGAGGAAGAGAGTACGCGGAATACGTGAGGGTGATTGCATGGGATGTATGTATACACTGATTAATGTAGAGGATGGAAGATATGTTAAGGCGAGACAGGTGATGTCTGGTAAGGTAAAGAACGATGACGATTGGGATTACGATACATTGAAAGGAAGAATTAAGTTAGATGAGAGTATAAGTGAGGTCGAAAGGGAACGATTGCTTAAGATGTTATGGGATAAGCGGAGAGTTATGAGTCTCGGTGACGATGATTGTGGGGGGTCAGACCTGCCAGAATTTAAAATAGTTCTCAGTGAAGATACCCCCATATATCAGCGTCCCAGGCATTTTTCTCCGCCTATTGCCAAGGAGATAGAGGAGCAGTGTCAGGAATTAGAGCGTATGGGTGTAATAGAAAGGAGTGAGAGTGCCTGGAATAGCCCTATTGTCCCTGTACGAAAGCCTGATGGAAGTTTACGTATGTGTATTGATTATAGGAAGGTGAATGAGGTGACTGTTAAAGAACGTTTTCCAATGAATGTGGTGTCTGATTGTGTTTATAAGATGCATGGAATGAAAGTTTTTACTAAATTAGATTTGGTGCGGGGCTATTATCAGATGCCTCTGGCAGAGGGGAGCAGGCCCATTACCGCATTTTCAAGTACAAATTGTCACTTTCAATTTAAAAGGTTGAGTTTTGGTCTTGCTAATGCGCCTGCTGCCTTCCAAAGAGCGATGAATGTAGTTTTGGCTGGGTTTGATAGACAGAAGGTGACTGTTTTTATAGATGATATTCTGATTGCGAGCGAGACTGTTGAGGAACATATGCGGTTGCTTGAGGCAGTGTTGATGCGGTTAATTGAAGTTGGTGTGAAAATTAAGCTTGAGAAGTGTACATGGTTGTCCAGGGAGGTGGAATTTCTTGGGCATGTAGTGGGTGAATCTGGTATAAGGAAGAGTGACAAGTTTGTGAATAAGGTGCGAGAATTTCCACGTCCCCGGATTGTGCGTGAGTTGCGAGGTTTTCTTGGTTTGGTTGAGTTTGGGCGCAAGTTTGTTAGAGATTGTTCAGGTATAGGGAAGCCTTTGAATGAATGGACGGGTAAAAGGAATAGTACAAAATTGAAATGGGATGATCGGATGATAGAAGCGTTTGAAAGGTTGAAGGAAGAGGCCGCGAAAGACGTCACTTTGGCATTTCCAGACTACAGTGAAAATGCGAGTATGCTAGAGTTGTATACGGATGCGAGTGGGGTGAGTATGGGTGGTTGTTTGGTTCAAACGCAGAGAGTAAATGGAGAAGAGAAATTGAGAGTAATAGCGTATGTTAGTAAAGCGTTTAATAAAGCTGAGCGGAAGTATTCGACGATTGACAGGGAATTGGCTGCAATACGATTTTGTGTGAAAGCATTGAAAGTATTTTTGTATGGTGTAAAATTCATTGTGCGTACTGACCATCAGCCCCTAGTGTACATGATAAGGAAAGAGTGTGTGAATGCAAGGGTTGCTAGGACCATAGAGGATTTGAATGAATTTGATTTTAGGTTAGAATATGTACCGGGAAATAAGAATGTGATAGCGGATGCGATGTCGAGGATGCATGGGAGGATGGAAGATAAAGAGAGTAATCAGAATTCTGAAAGGTTGCCTGAAGGTTTAGTTGTGGAACAGAGTTGTGAAGGGGAAGATATGGTATATAAGTGTATCCTAATGGGTTTAAGTAAGTTGGTACAAGAGGGTTTAAATACGGAAATACCAGGTAGTGTAAGCGAGCTTAAAAGAAGGGTGATGAATGAAGTGTCAAAAGAAATGGTATATGAGGAGGAGAGTAGTGTACTAGAAGGGGAAGTATTATCAAAGATATTAATGGTGGTAAGTATGTTGTATGGTGTAACTGTGTATTTGTATTTTGGATGGAATCGACCGACGGAATATAGGGCATGTAAGGAGAATGATAGGGAATATATTTTGAGGATTCAATGTAAGGAGGAATGTTGCAAATTGTTGAGTGAGAAGGATAATGGTGCAAGTGACCTTAATCTAAGATATGGGGGTATAGAGGACAGTGAACATGATGATGAACATATTGGTGAAGTGAGTGACAGAATTGAAAGGAGAGTAAATGTATGTATGCATGGTGTAAAAGGAAGGATGATGACATATGTGAATATAAATGAGAATGAATATTGTAGTTTAATTGATACGGGTGCTCAAGTGTCATTAGTAAATGAGTCTGTTATCAGGGAAATTGAGAGGTACAATTGGGAAGTGAAAAGACAGTGTACGAGTGTGAGAATTCATGGAATAGGTCAGGGAAGTTTACTTGTTTGGGAAGAAGTGAGGTTGAAGGTGAAACTAGGGAGTATGGAAGTTGAACATAATTTTATTGTAATGGGAGAGAATGAAATGCCTAGTTGTTTTTTGATGGGAATAGATTTTTTGAGGTTGCACCATGTGTCAGTTGATGTTGGTAAGGGTTTGCTTTCAAAGAATGGCTGTAAGGTAATAGTAATTGAGGATAATAGTGTATTCATGGCGAATTTTGTTGGCATGATTGATATTGCAAAGAGTGAAGATGATTTGTTAAGCAAAGAAGAGGTGGAAGAAATGCAAGGTGAATGTTTAGAGATAAATAGGTTACGTGAATGTATTTTAAATGGTATTAGGGTGGAAGAATGGCCGTGTGATTTGGAAGCGTATAAGAAAGTTGTTAAAAGATTTATTGTTTGTAAGAATATTGTGTATTTTTTGCATAGGGGAATGGATGAAGATATATATGTTCCTGTATTTCCAATGCATGCAGCTGTAAGTATGTGTATGGTAGTGCATGACAGGTATGGGCATATGGGGAAGAATAAATTGTGGGAATGCATGCGAGAGAGGTTGTTTACGCCTGGGTTGAGTCAAATTTCTAGGGATGTAGCGACTACTTGTGAGGATTGTCAGAAGGGAAAGTCTCAGAGCATGCATGCAAGTCCGCCTGTTCTGAGATTACGTATGAAAGAGCCATTTGAGATGTTTGTGATTGATTGTGTTTCGTTGCCTGTGACTGCGAGAAGACATGTAGGAATGATTGTCATGGTCGATCATATGAGCAAGTTTGCGTATGCCGTACCCATCAAGAATAAAAGAAGTGAGACTGTAGCGAGAATGGTAAGTCAAGTGATGTTGCCGATGAGTGTGTGTAAGCCTGCAAAAATGTTAAGTGACAATGGTCCGGAGTTTGTTGGATGGGAGTTTGAGCAGATGTTGAGAGAATGGGGCATTGAACATGTGTATTCGACTCCGTATATGCCAAGTGCGAATGGTTTGGCTGAAAGGACTGTAAGAACCTTAACAGAAATTTTGCGGATGATGAGTACATGTGATAATGATTGGGATTTATATGTTGGGCGTGCGTTGTGGGCGTATAATGCGACTGTGCACAAGAGTACTGGTATGTCTCCGTGTAAGTTTGTGTTGAATTTTGAAAAGATAGTAAGACCGAGATTGAGTGTGTCCGAGAATGATAGAGATGTTTGGAAGAAAGCAAATGAGAGATTTGAAAGCTACAAAGTGGGAGAGAAAGTGTTGAAAGAAGTAATTGAAAAGGGAAGAATGAATGTCAATAAGGTACGTGATAAGTTTGAAGGTCCATATGAGGTGTTAGATGTTGGTTCTAGTGGGTTGAGTTATGTTTTAGGTAAAGTAAGTGTGGATGGTAGTGTGGAAAAGGTTAGGGCACACCACAATCAGTTGCGGAAATGGAAGGAGGTACCAAGATATATTCAGGAGAATGGTATGACTAAATGGCTAAAAACGAACAAGTATGAACCGAGTATGTGTGAGGCATTAGGTTTAGAAGATAAGCAATTGGTGTTAGTAGAGTATGGAAGGAAAAAGAAGTCTGAGAATTTTACTGGGGATAAAAGGCGGGAAAATTTTGTAGTTGTAGGCGGGAATCAGAATAAGCAGGACAAGGGTGTAAATGTACAGGTGAGTATGGAAGATAAATGTATTAATACAGATGAAACTTGGATGAGTATGAATGATACTTATAGTGTGTGTGGTTTTTCGTTAGATGAGGCAAGAGAACGTATGACGGACACGAGAATGAAAGATAGGAGAATGATAAGCAGTATGAATGATTCTTTTGTTAAAGTAGAAAATGGTTTAGATGTAATGGATGAATTGTTGACAGAAATTAGTGGGATTTTCGGGCCAGATGAAACTGAGGTAGATGAAATAGTGAATGATATCTTAGACGAGCAGAGCATAGACGGGAATAGTAATAGTACGTTGAATGAAAACGACATGGAAGAAGTGAATGAGAGAGTGCAGGTATATGAAGGCCCAGTTACCCGAAGCCGAGGCCCTGTTCCAGACTGCGACTGGGTAATAAGAAAATAGGTAAGTGTTGTGTGAGGATTTGGCAAAGTAAGGGGGGAGGAATGTGGAGGATTAATTTTAATTTATTTTTTTTGTTTGCCAAATCAAGAGAGAGAGAGAGAGAGAGAGAGAGAGAGTGTGAGTGTGTTTAAGTTTTGTCAGGGAGAGAGAGAGAGAGAGAGAGAAATTGTTTACAGTATTGGCTTTAGTTTGTCACAGAGAGAGAGAGAGAGAGAGAGAGAGAGAGAGAGAGAGAGAGAGAGAGAGAGAGAGAGTTGTTTTAGTATTGTTAAATCGAGACATTTTATTTGCTTTAGCTTTGTCATTAATGAGAGAGAGAGAGAGAGAGAGAGAGAGAGAGAGAGAGAGAGAGAGAGAGAGAGAGAGAGAGAGAGAGAGAGAGAGAGAGAGAGAGAGAGAGTTTATTTACTTAAATTTTGTCAAACCGCAAGAGAAAGAAAGTGTTTATTTGCTTTAGTTTTGTCAGAGAGAGAGAGAGAGAGAGAATTTCATTTACTTTAGTTTGTTAGATCGCGCGTGCGCGAGAGAGTATGTGTGTATGTGCGTTTGTGTGTGCGTGTTTTGTGTGTCCGCGGTGCGCGCTGAAGAAAAAAGGGTAATTAGCGAATGATTGTTTGAAGTTGGAAAGATTGTTGGTATAATTGAGGTTGTTTGTTTACTTTTTTAGCTAGGATAGGGTGGTGATGAATGTCTTGGGCGAAAGCATTGGATCTCAAACGATAGAAGGAGTCGGTTCTGTATTTTTTTGCTCTTCGAAAGCCGGCTGTGAAGCTTTTTTTTTATATTCTGAGTAAGTACTGTTTTTATTTATTTTTGTTAGGCGCGTTCATGAGTGATAGAAAGTTTATTGTTTATCTTTGATTATAGTGCGATAGTTGTTAGTTAGGAGTGTTCATAAGTGTTTTTCTTTTTATTTTGGCAGGCCGCGATTCCTCCTTTGGAGAGATTTAATTGATTTGAATGACGATCTTTAGTTGCTGACCTGGCCTGTAATCGATTATACTTAGACTGCTCTTGTGGATTGACCGACTGTAGATGACCTGGATTGTGTTCAAGAACCGGATTTGATTGTGCTTTTGTATTTCGATTGACGATGATGATGATGCTGATGAGGATAACGCGCACAACCCAAACCAACTAAAACATATACGTACTAATATTTAACAGTGATAAGGTTGCTGCAGAGTTGTGGTTTTGGGCTTTTAATGACTGTTGGCCCTTGTGTGGACAAAGTGGTCCACACATAAACAAATATTGGTTTTGGGTGTGTTAATTTTAAGTTGTTAAGGTTTTTTTATTTGAATGGTGTTACGGTTTATATTTAATATTGTTTATGATTCGTGAAAAGTGTTATTTTGTCTGTTTTTGTGTTAATTTTGTTTAATGCATGATTTTTGTTTTGGTTGCGGTGAATATAGTTTTAAGGTTATGTTTTGTTTGTTTTTCCCTTCGTGCAATAGTCCAGTTTAAAGTAAAGTAAGGGGAAAGTTTGTGTTGTGGGATATTTTGAAAGAAGAGTGATCAAAGGTGTGGGGGTTTGTTTTTGTTGACATCCCGCTACAAGGTATGTTTATATTATTTGAGAAAATACTCACTCTACAGCTGTTCTTTTATATAACCCTGAAGAGTCTTATTATAAAGGAGACATAAATGGTTAAAATGTTATTTGTATTCAGTGAAAGGTGCCGTTCACAAAGACCATGCCTTTCGTCTCTTAACTTCAACATATTCGCAGCACTAATGGGCCAGTTGCAAACAACATATTCGCAGCACTAATGGGCCAGTTGCAAACAAAGAGTTGAGGTTTAAATGTAGAGTTGAATTTTATAAAGATAAAATTTCCTTATAACTTTTTTTTAAGGTAAGTTCTAATGCAATTTTTTTCCTGAAAGTATTTGGAGACATCTGTTTCTATGACTATATAGTGTGTATAATTCTCAATTCCCACTTCTCATCATGGATAAGAGTTGTCCCACAGCTACTAATCCTAGTTGAATTTAGTGTCTATGTCTTTTATACCTCAAGATGTTTTGATGTTATAAGGCTAATCTGTTACCTGACTTTGTTATAGATTCAATATAATGTCCTGTTTTGAGCCCATCATTACGACTAATACACAAAAACCCTTTAAATGCAAGGGTTAGGGTTACAAGTTAATTTACTCATGATTGTTTGTGGGAAATAATCTACGAGGAGTTCTTGAAATACAATAGTTAGGGTTACAAGTTAATTTACTCATGATTGTTTGTGGGAAATAATCTACGAGGAGTTCTTGAAATACAATATTCTCATTTAGAGTTAATTTTAGAGTTTGAGAAGGCTTTCTTTTAGCAGAAAAGGCAAGAATTATTGTTTATAGAGGGAATAATGACTACTGCCACTCAAGGCTTAGTCGTTTACTACAGCCTAACTAGTTTATTTTTTATATACAGTATTAAGAATTCAAGGGCATTAACTTCTTATACTGTAGCTAAGAAATCCATTTAGTTCTTAATTCCGATTAATATTTCAGGCGTAACCTACCATGTTTCAAGTCCTAACTTACCTCCTAAACTAGGGATTCTAATGCACCATTCATTAAAGATTTTGGTGGTACACAATACCTCTAAGGTTTGGGATCCTCTTGCAGAGCCTCAAATTCTACTCACACTCCTACATTTCTAGCTGTCCTTCAAGACAACTGGAATTTGTAAGGCAGAAGACAGAGATGGTAGCCTTGATCCCTAAATCTCTCCTCTGGATAAAGTTAGTGCCTCTAACCCTCTGCTTATTATGTGTTGAAATGTTAGTCTAGATATTTTATTACTCTCGTAAAATAAGCGCTCCTTACTTCTCTCATTTCTTTGCTGGTGTGGTGATAAATTGTATGACTTCCTCAGGCCAATTATTTTCTTTCTGTATAAAGATTAACTAAATCTGTTCAATTGCATCCTGTTTGAACGGTTGCGTGCAATAGTCACGAGTTCTGCCACTAGTGCATCTCATGCTTTTCTCCTTTGAGATAAATGTAGGGTTTAGTAGCTCACTTGCTTGAATGAGTCTTCATCTCCTGCACATGAGTAGTAAAGTATTCATTTGGAAAAATAAGTTTAATAAAATCCTTAAAATAGATTTTCAAAAAGATGATTTTAAAGTTAGTCTAAGATAAGCTCTTTAACCTAGGTAAATATTGTAAACTATTCAAGTTACATAGTTCTTTCAGGCTAAGATATAAAGATTATCCCAAATGCAGTGAACCTGGTATTTCACGTTTCCGTTTAGTACTGAAGCCTTTTATCCTACTAGACGGATCATTGCCTATTTAGTCATAGATTATGATCTGTTTCCTGCCTTGTTACCCGGCAGCTAGAATTTTACAGATTATTATAACAAAGACCTTAATTATATTCTTTTAATTCTCCCTTAATGATTTTCTTTTAATTCTTCTGGCATATGTTGTACAGTATAAAAGATATATCTGATTCGTTTCAAAGTTTTAATTTAAAATAATGATTTATTTATTGGTTACGTTTAAGATGCCAGTTACATACAGTATATGAGGTTAAATCCAGATAACTATGGTAGTTTTAGATATTTACTATCCTTTGACAAAGGAAAGTAAGACCCCGAACGAATGATGCTAGGGCAGAAATGGAGTCTTCCAACAAACTTCATCAATAGACCACATCCGAAACTAAAGGATTGCAAGATCATTCTCCTTGTTCAGGATAGGGAAGGTGTTGTGGCATTTGTGAAGAAGGTAGAGAACAGATATTTGACTCAATAGTAGGACAGTCTCTGAGACAATTATCCAACTATTTTAGTCATGTGGACAAAGAGGTAGCCTTATTGATATAGTTCCTCCATGGGTTACTGGAACTCAAGTTAGTCTATTACTACAGATTTGTTAGCAATCTAATATGCTGTGGTACATAGAACTGATTTTTGGATGACTTCATTCTGCATTCTTACCGTCTCATATGGGAGATAAATTTTCTTTAGAAATTTTGTGAGGAGCATGTAGGCCACAAGGTAGCTTTCAGGGAAGCATGTTGCACGAACACAGTAAACATTTTCATCATGATTAGAAAGTTCAGTTAATCAGAACGAGTCTAGTGCTTTCAAGCAAATAGTCGTTACATCATCAATGTCTTGAAATTTGGAAATTTTTAATAGACCACCAGCCTAATCCATGGTTTAGGTTTTTCTATACAGGCGAGTACTCCTGGGTAGCACAACCTCAAATTCTCTCTTCAATTTCCGATGCACAGAAAGAGGAACTCGTCTGTATATCATGATGAGAGGCCGAGTTGATTATTTGATCTACAGATGCTAAAAACCGGGCAATCCTCGAAGTTTGTCATTAAATGCATCTTCAAAAGTCATCAGGCTGACAGCAGATAGTCAGCTTTTTTTTTTCTATTATTTTCACCAACCACATTTCCATGCTGGTTTTCAAGCTCAGTATGGGCTGCCTGTCACCTTCATATGCAACAAATGGGACAGAGTACTTCTTGATTTCTGGGTTGATCACCTCCATCCACCAGATTCTTTAAGGCTAATCCCTCATCTTGTTCCACATAAGAGTTCATGTATGAGGTTCAAACTTTTTGGAAAGAGAGAGAGGGAAAGGGAATATGTTAATAGATGTTCCAGTGTCAATCTGAAATTTGCAACTTTTTCCCTCAACTAGCATTAGATATTTGATGGACTTTGGTGGAGCCTCATCAACCTGGCAATAGTCTTTGTTTTTGATGATTCTGGATGAATACTCAGAGTTAGGACTTTGGCCTTCTTCCAGATGAGAGACATCTCAGCAAAATTGCTGTTATGGCCTCATCTTACAGCCTTGGGGCTTTAGTCACTTATCAGGTCCTGTAAAATTTATCTGGGAGAGATGTCTCTCCGCAGATTAGTGCATGTAGACTCGAGGTGTTCACCTGCCCACAGTATTCTCGGTTCTCTACCCGCCCCACCTGCCAAAGCATTTTTCCTTCACCCTTTCATAGTTTGATTTGCAGAATTAACACTTCAGAACTTTAGCACTCAAGCTCCTGGTGTTGGACAAGTTTGTCTACACTATCAGATGACCTCAGGACTACAACACTAATTTGCTCTGATTATCCAGCGTGGGAGATACGTCAGCATTTCGTACTCCTACGACTGTTATCTCATATGAGGGAACTCTTGCAAATTTGACAAAATTTGCAGTTTCTCGAGAGAAGTCTCAGCTCAGAAAGAAAATTCTAAAGTGGTTAGCCATCTGCTTGATATTTTCTGTTGAAACGGCAGTGCTCATAAATCTCATTCACCTTCCCAAACACATTAATCCAATTTTGATATATCTCCTTGACACTTCAAGTATCTTCAGCTGTGACAATGCTGAAACCACCCAGAGACTTGAAAGGATCATCCCCCAAGAAACATCTTAGAGGCAGCATATAAACTTTTGCAGCCTCTTAACCAGGCCAGAGAGCAGCTTGAAGTTTATCAACATCTTTTTAAACATCTTCCATATCTCTAGCTTGTTATATCCTAGAGTTAAAGGTGTTTTCCATTCTTCATATCAAGTGCAGCATGTCCCTTTTGGTTTGATAGTCATGGTCAGTCAAATCTTCAGTAAGCAGTATGCAAGACTGGCAAATGTGATGTATTCAGGAGCCACAGCAGGTTTGTTGACGAGTGAAATACATTAGAGCATTTATCAAAGCCCCGTAGCAATAATCCATACCTATCGTCGTCGTCGGCGGCGCCCACTCGTATCCGAGTATTGGGTTCTGCCGTTAGCCATCAGCCTCCTATCAGAAGGGTGGAGGAAACGACAGAATGCCAGTAGCTGGGTATATTGTTTTGGGTGGTCGTGGCTTTGCAACGGCCACGGACACACACTTGGCCCACATCGTTTTCACCGCGGCTCAAGACATATGAGACAGGCGGCTTCTCCGATGTTGGTTGCATCGGGCTGCCGGGTTCTTGTTATGTCAAGGCCCGCCTTGTTGCCTGCCCGATAGGCATTGCCCTCTTCCGCCGGCGCTGGGAAGCTCCGCCGTTGGGGTCTTGTTTGGTTTGGTTTGGTTTGATTTTGGAGTTTTCCTTCTCCTAGCCTTTGCCTATCTATCCTTGACTCGAAGTATCTGTGTGTAGAAATGTTGGATGTTCTCATAACTCTGCTTGTCCGTTACCGAATAAACCAACATAAATCTGTCTCCCTTTCTCATGTACAGTAAGATAGTGATCTAACATGCAAGCTAGGGTTAAATGACGCAGTCTGTGTAGCAGTATTTAACAAACTGCTGATGAGCCTTTATGTATTCAGACATGGAAAGGACACAAGATGCTTTGAACTGTAGTTTGAGTGATCAATACTAGAGTGGATGAGGTACAGTAATATGACAAATAATGAAGTAATTGGTATTTTTCCTAACATACAAATCTTTAGCTATTTAATAGGAATTATTCTTTCTGCGAAGCCGAGACTAGCCATAAGACCTTTTAGTGAGGTGGAACTACCCTACCAGGGTAAGAGCGGGAGTTGCACCACCCAGCCACCCCCCTCACACACACACACACACCTGTGTATGCTGATCACTTTTGATTGCCGGCAGGACTTATGGAGGACAGGAGATGGCAGGACAATTCAATTGAATAGTTTAATGTTTGTGTGTTAGGAAAAAAGATCACTTCTAAATTTGTCATTTGTGCCTTCACGAACAAACCTAACGCTATCTAATAGGGATGACTCACCTGTTAGAGGGTGTAAGTCCTAACTAACTGGCTGGTCTTTAATCCAGGGTTTACCCACACGTGCTTTGCACATGACAGAGAGAAACCCTGCCGTCGCTTAACTAGACGGGCAAAGCATGATTCGTAACCTGAGGTAATCTGGTCAATGTGCGATGCTAGCACCATGACTAGTCTATGGAACACATTCTCAGTAAAGTAGGAATCTAAGAAGTAACCAAAGACGTTACCCAATCCCACCTCACCAGGGGGTATGGGGACGCAATAAGTACATTAATTTATACTAGGTTACACAAGGGAAACGGTTAAACCAACAGGCAGTCAGCTTTGCAAGGTACTGTGGGAGCTGCTGCCCCTCCACAACCACATCTGAGATCTGATTTGCTGCAGTTACTATCCCAGCAAATTCGACTCGCGAGGTAGTCCTATACTATACGTGAAACAAGGGAGGAGGTAGCAGCCGAAGCAGCAACCTGGTCCTCGAGTTACATGGCCCCTAAGCTATTCTGTGGTACGAACAAAGTGTAGATGAACGTACATTCATGAGGGATGAACGTCCGAGAACATGCCGGATTCGATGAAGAAACCTAGCAACATGAAAGTGGGTTCTTCAAATTTCGCAGGAGATGAGAGCTATAGGAACGGAAGAAACCTTGTTTGCGAAAAACAAACACAACTAAAAAGGTGAGGGGTATTTAGGGCCAAGGTTAGCCTCATGCATTTTCCCAGTTTTTGATGGAGGGTGCTGGGTTAGGTTCCCAGAAAGAAATCTGCATTAAACACCAACTCTACATGGGAGGGCTACCGAAGTAGTGTAAGCCCACAAGCTATGTTGTCTAGATGAGAGTATTCTCCGAAGAGAGAGACTCAGGAGCACCTCCTTCATCTCTACGGGGGAGGGCTACTGAAGTAGCATAAACCCAAGAGAGGTGAGAAGATGATCTATGTCGTCTGGATGAGAGTACTCTTCGAAGAGACTCTCGGGAAACCCACGCTTCAATGAAGGGTCTCCGACAGAACGGATCGTTCCAGAAGAACTTCACCCCAGAAGGCGAAGTATCCAAGGCTAAAGCGTTAGATGCTGTTCTAACAGTAACCTAGAGGAGAGCTGAATAGTGACAATCCTGTGCAGGCTCAGTGATGATCACAAGCCAGCGAACGGCGAGCTATCGAACCAACGTCAAGTTGATGAACGGCGAACTGTCGCCTGGTGAAACAATGAACGACGAGTTGTCGAACGTCAATCGGCGAGTGGCATGATCAGTAAGAAGTTAGAGATCGTTTAACCGTTGAATCGATGACTGGCGAGCTGGCGAACAGCGAGCATGGAATCAGCGATTGCCGTGGCGATCAGTGAGCTTGCAATCGGCAAGATGACAAATGGTGAGTTGGCAATTGGTTAGCTGGAGATCAATAAACTGATGATTGGCAAGCTGACCTTTGGAGAGCTGTAAATAGGGGGGCTGGCGAACGGCGAGCTGGTCTAGCAATGAGCTGGAGGTTGGGGATCAGTGACCTGGTGATTGGAGAACTGTAGGTAGGCGATCGGAGAAACGCAGAATGGTTCAACGGCCAGCTCGGCAAGTTGACAATTAGCAAGCTGGAGATTGGCAATCAGCGAAAGACAAGCAGGCAATCGACAAGTTGAGGATCAGCGATCAACGAGTTGGGATCAGTGATCGACGAGTTTGAGTCCGGGCAACTGAAGTTCGGCAATCGGCACGTTGATGATTGGTGACTGACGAGCTGGCGATTTTGGAGTTGAACGATCGGCGAATGACAAACTAAATTAGCGATCGGTGATAGGTGAGTTGACGATCAACGTTCGGCATGCTGCGATCGGCAATCGACTAGTTGATGATCAGTGAACTGGAAATCGGAAATCGGCGAGCTGGCAATAGATAAACGACAAGCTGGCAATTCGCAATCGAAGAACTGGAAATCGGCGATCGACCAACGAAAAACTGGCGATCAGCAAGTTTGCGTTCGGCGAGCTGACGATTAGCAAACTGAAGATCGGCGACCAGTGAGTGGACGAGCTGGCAATCAGAGATCAGCGACGAGGTCTGCTCCTAAGATGAAGAGCAGGAAAAGGATGAATCCAATTCCCATCAAAGGAATCCCCCAAATGTGACCAAAACAGGTGAAGGCATTCCCTGCCCACAGGCGGGATGGCAACCAACATCTGCTACCACTGTCGGCAATTCTCCCCGCTAGTAGGAAACTGCCAAACAGCGGCTTGTGTAGATACACTCTCCCTCGGAAGGGAAAGTTCCAACACCTAGAGGCGAACCTCCGGGCAGCTCTCTGCTTCCCTCCAACAAGCTCTATTACAAATATAAGGTTGACATAAGTGTTGCCTGAAAAATGAAGCCGAAGCTTATTTCTGGGTTTCCCCCGAATAAGTTACCCAAACGAAAGATGGGAATGGATAAATCCAATTCCAGCAGGAAGAATCCCCCAAAGGGAAGACCGAAACGGGTGAAAAAGACTCTCCCATGGGCGGGAAGGTGACCAACATTTGCTGGGCAGCAATTCTCCATGCAAGCGGGAAAACTGCCAAACAGTGGCTGGTGGAGGGACTCTCCCTCGGAAGGGAAAGCTCCAACACCCCCAACACCTGAAGCACTCTCTGCTTCCCCTCAGCGAGTTCTATCTCAAATTGAAGGTTGACATCAAATGTTAGGTGTGAAACCGGAGCTTGTTCTCCAGGTTCCACTCAAAGGGATTACCCGCAAAAAGGAATCAGCACGGTGGACAGGAATGGACGAATTCAATTCCCGCCGAAGGAATCCCCTGAAATTGAGGCCGAAACAGGTGAAGGAAAACTCTCACACGAACGGGAAAGGCTACCAACATCTGCTGCCATTGTCGGCAATTCTCCCCGCAAGTAGGAAGACTGCCAAACAGCGGCTGGTGGTGGGACTCTCCCTCTTAAGGGAAAGTTTCAACACCTGGAGGCAAACCTCTGGGAAGCATCTCTGATTCCCTTCAATGAGCTCTATCTCAAATTGAAGGTTGATATGATATAAAGTGTTGTCTGAGAAACGAAGCTGAAACTTGTTTCGGGGTTACCCCCGAAGGGATTACCCGTAGAACTCAGAGGAGTTCCAAAAAACAGGTGCAGGAGATAATGATGAAGGCTGGCAGGAACATGTAACTTCGCACTCCAACGTCGGCTGTAAGCGTTAAGGAAAAACAAAGAGAGTTAAAAATGCTTCCCCTCGCGGGGTGTGTGTGTGTGTGTGTGTGTGTGTGTAGAGGTTACAGCCGAGAAGCGCAGTAAACCAAAGCGCATCAGCGAAGAGGAACAAGATCAAAGTCCAACTCTGAGTAGGCCGCAATAGGTCTTCCCTCCAATGAACTAGCAGGGAGCAGAAAACGTCAACATACAAACAGAGGAGAAAAGAAGACTCCCCTGAGAAGGAGGACAGGCCCCTGCGCTCGGAGAAACAGGGGATGCCACCAACCTATGGTTATCCAATGACAAAGGGGAAGAGACCAAAGAGAAGATTTCTCCACCCTCTAGAAACTCTGTACATGCTGTCAAGAAACACAGCAACATTACACTGTAATGAAGAAAATTTCTTATATATATATATCTATCTATATCTATCTCCATATATCTCCATATATATCTATATAAAAACACTAAAAGGATGTATAAATATATATAGAAACACAATTAAGATAAAAAAACAAAAGTAAAAAACCAATGAAAAACAGTTGGGAGAAGCGAGAGAGACTACACTTCTACTCTCTCCGAGCCAAAAGAAAAAAGTACAGAATACACAGGTTTGTGTGTAAAAGGGGTGGCCAGGTTACCCTGGCTCCCCCTCCTACCCCTAGCGGTAGAGTAATTCCACATCGCTAAAGTCTTATGGCTAGTTTCAGCTTCACCGAAAGGATAACCACTATTAAATAGCATTAAGTTTGTCAGTGAAGGAACAATACAGATTGAGGTACAGTATGTCAGTGGGTAATGTATTCACTCCACAGCAGGTTGGTCAGAAACTTTATAAATAAGTTTGCTGTACTCAGGGCTAATTACGCACGACTACAGTCATCAATAAAATAGAATCACATTTTTACATTCCACAAATGTTCCTCCCTAGTCACCACCATGTGAAGTATGTTTTGGCATCGTAGCAGGTAGATGAAAAATTTAGTTTTTAACGTCTTTATTAGTTTTTAAATTCCATAGACAGGAAACGTTTGCTGGATGAGATTAAACAATATAAAGTAACTATGTTCACGGAACACTTATCCCTTAAAAAGATTCAGCTCTCTCAAACAACTTTAACTCACCTCTTGAAAAATATGGGGATTCTAGCAAGTACTCTCTCGTCTAAAAGGATTCAATATTTAGGGATGAGAATGACTTCTGTTCTTTTTCAAATCTTTTCTATCTTAGCAGAGAGTCTGATCATTTTCTAAGGGAATTGGCACAGGTCAAAGTGGTAAATTTTCTATCGGAGAATATGACAATATTCAGAACTATGGCATCACTGGAGACAAATTCCTCCAGAGCAAGATCAACTACATTTGATTAAATGGTGGGACCATCTTTCCTTTCTCTCACTGGATATATCTGTGGTTATTTAAATTCCAGATATCTCGTATCATCAGTCATGATAGTGGAATCACAAAGAAGCAACCTTTCACATTAATTTCCTGAGTTGTTAGCAGTCTACAAAGCTCCTCTTTTAGAGGAAAATGTAGTGATGGGGAAGGTTGTTTCTGTACTTGTGTACACCACAATGGCTTAAGTTTATATCAAGAAACTGAAAAACACCAGCTCCCAATAAATTTCGTTTAGCAGAAGAATTGCTGCAATGAACAGACATGAAGGGTATTTGCTTACTTCCTCAGTTAATACCAGCCGAGCAGGAAATATTAGATTCTTCCAAATCAATGGTCTCTTCATCCATTAGTTTATCAGAAATTAAAGAAGTATAATTTGCTTTTTGTCAAGAACAATGGATACATTCTGCTCACCAATCCTAGATCCCCTCTGCACTGGGGATCTCTCTTTTAACACTGTAGCCTAGATTTCTATGCTTTCCCTTATTTCAATGATTTTACTTCTACATAAGTTTCTAGAGACAGCTATAATAATTGTGGTGGCTTATATAAAAAATCCCTGTTTCATCTGTGGTGGATAACGGAGGAGGGTGGGATGTGGCACCCTAGCAGTACCAGCCAAGCTTGGTTAAGTCCCTTGTTAGGCTGGAAGGAACAGAGGGAAGCCCCTCCTCCCCTTTTTATGTCAGCTACCTGCCAAAATTGGGGAAAGTGCCTAGGTATGTATGTATTTTGAAAATACACTATAGAAGACTTTACATAGGTAAGAAGAGTTTGGATAATATTGTTCACAATAAGTGATCAATAAGGGGGAAGGGACGTACATTATTGCCGATTGACCATTATATCGAAAATACATTTCCTGAAGCTTAAAATAAAGGGAGATAATATAAATCTTATTTACACAATACTACTTATTATGCCCAATACCTTTATTTTTACCTAGAATAACAAAATGAGCAGCTAAGATGAATAAGCTTTCTTTTTTTCCCCTGGATGATATAATTAACATTAAAATTAAATGAAACTCCATACTGAATAAAGCACTGGAAAACATTAGCAGACTATCTTGGAACTAACTAATTCTTAACCAATGAATAAAATCAAACAAAATTGTGAAAATATTAAACAAGATTGCTAAAATTGTAAATGAATGTGTAAATAAATGAAAACATCTGTATTTTCTGCATATAAGGAGTGAAGTAAGTAAGGAAGGCTGGTTCAAGAATTGAAGAGACAGTGAAAGATGGAAATGGAAGGTTGTTAAAACGAGAGAAGGCAAGGAAAAGGTGGGCGGAGTATTTTGAAAGTTTACTGAATGTTGAGGATAATAGGGAGGCAGATATATTTGCTGTCGCAGGTGTTGAAGTGCCGGTGATGGGTGATGAGAATGAGAGAGAGATTACAAGAGAGGAAGTGAGGAGAGCACTAGATGAAACGAGAGTAGGAAAAGCATCTGATATAGATGGTGTGAGAGCTGAGATGTTGAAGGAAGGGGGTGTGACTGTACTTGAATGGTTGGTGAGATTGTTTAATATGCGTTTTGTGTTGTCAATGGTACCAGTAGATTGGGTTTGTGTGTGTATTGTACCACTATATAAGGGTAAGGGAGATGTGCATGAGTGTTGTAATTCAAGGGGTATTACTTTGTTGTGTAGTTGGAAAAGTGTATGGTATAGTACTGATTAATAGGATTTAGGATAAAACAGAAAATGCAATCTTGGAAGTACAGGGTGGTTTTAGAAGAGGTAGGGGTTGTATGAATCAGATTTTTACAGTCAGGCAGATATGCGAGAAATATTTAGCATAAGGTAAGGATGTGTATGTTGCGTTTATGGATCTGGAGAAAGCATACGCTAGAGTTGATAGGGAAGCAATGTGGAATGTGATGAGGTTATATGGAGTTGGTGGAAAGTTGTTGCAAGCAGTGAAAAGTTTCTACAAAGGTAGTAAAGTATGTGTTAGGATAGGAAATGAAGTGAGCAATTGGTTTCCGGTGAGAGTGGGACTGAGACAGGGATGTGTGATGTCACCGTGGCTGTTTAACTTGTATGTTGATGGAGTGGTGAGAGAGGTGAATGCTCGAGTGCTTGGACGAGGATTGAAACTGGTAGACGAGAATGACCATGAATGGGAGGTAAATCAGTTGTTGCTTGCGGATGATACTGTACGGGTTGCAGATGAGGAAGAGAAGCTTGGCCGATTAGTGACAGAATTTGGAAGGGTGTGTGAGAGATGGAAGTTGAGTGTTAATTTGGGTAAGAGTAAGGTTATGAGATGTACGAGAAGGGAGGGTGGTGCGAGGTTGAATGTCATGTTGAATGGAGAGTTACTTGAGGAGGTGGATCAGTTTAAGTACTTGGGGTCTGTTGTTGCAGCAAATGGTGGAGTGTTAGCAGATGTACGTCAGGGAGTGAATGAAGGATGCAAAGTGTTGGGGGCAGTTAAGGGAGTAGTAAAAAATGGAGGGTTGGGCATGAATGTAAAGAGAGTTCACAGCATCAGAGAAACTAGATGTGTTATAGCTGCCTTTAGTGTAAAGTGTTCATCTTCCACTTGAATTTCTAATAATGCTGCTCTGCCCAGTGAGAATTTGTACCCAAAGCCAATAACACTTCCAAGCACACTAACTTGATACTACTACTTATTGCATATCACTAATAAGAAATAACTGTTTTAACATGAAAGAAACTCACTTTGGCTGCCATATCCTCAGAAACTCCCATCTTTTGCATGTCTGACTCCAATTCTGCAGTCTCATTATTTCTCCTCCTGTTAAGGGGTAAAAAAAAGTAATTAGTATCCAAAAGTTTATTCTCCAATAGAATGCATATGACTTTTCTACTCTATTTTTACCATTATGATGAGAATCACAAGAAGTCTAGACCTTCATCGATCACCTTTTTCTGGACTTTCCTACACATTCTAAACCAAACAGAAAAAATCTTTTATATTCCTTATTCATTGCTTTTCACATAGTTTATTCATTTAATTTTTTTCTTTTGTCACTGAACTATTTTCTCTTTTAGAGGCCTTGGGCTTATAGCATTCTGCTGTTCCAATAGAGTTGTAGCTTTGCATAATAATAATAATAATAATAATAAAAATAATAACAAAATAATAATATCTAATATTCCTGACATATTCTGACAGGCAACACAATAGTAAAGACTAACTTATAAAAACATTACAATTTCAAAAATATTGAAAAAAAAAAAAAACCTTGAAAAATTTCAAATTTTTAGCCAACCTCAATATGTCACTCCAAGAATATAATTTTAAAAATTTTCGTTTTAAGCTTAATAAAAAAAATTGTTAATATTTGGGTCCAAATACGAAATGAAAATTAAATTTAGTGACAGACAATAAAATTATCTCTGAGGTCTTGAGCATCAAGCCAAAACTGTGCGTTTTTACTACAGGCGAGTTTTGAACCTTCCTGCCAACCAATCTCAGATGTTTTATCTTTAATTAATTAAATACCTGATAGTACTGTTTTGTACTGAAAAACAATTTTTTTTTATATAAACATCCAAAATTTTAAGTAATTTTTATTTTTCCTAACATACTTACCGAGAACTACTTTCTTAGGAGTTACCTGTAATCTCCTCTCTACCGACCAGAGTTTGTGTAGGATACCCTACACCCGTTTTCTATGGAGGGCTAACCCGGGAGTGAGAGAACGTGCCCCGAGGGTAGCCTTGAGCTAGGTCGAGGTCCACTTGGGTCCCGTTAGTCAGTAAGTTCCTCGGATGTTGCAAAAAGTCCCTGCAAGGGCAGAAAGGCACTCAGGGAAGGTAGGGAGGGCCATTACCCGAAAGTAGTTCTCAGTTAGTATGTTAGGAAAAATAAAAATTACTTAAAATTTTTTATTTGTTCCAACACAAATACTTACCTCGAACTACTTTCTTAGGAGACTTACACTTTAGGAGGTGGGAGTAGCTTCCTGACCTTCAGACCCAGCAAAGCGGACGCCAAGAAACCTAGATATGAACTCGGTTCTAAAAAACTGGGAAACAGACGGTAGGGTAAACTACACAAAGAGCTCACGTTAGTGTCTAAGTACTCACCCTTTGAAAAATCTTCTGATGTGGAGTCCAGTAACAAAGTTGCAGAGACGTGTTCTTCATTGGTTACATAAGTGTGGTTATCTCCGATAGGGATAGGAAACGGGGATTAGGGTGAAAAGGAACGAACCTGTGTCTCCTGGTTTTGCTATCCCCAATTGTGCCTGGGGCTTCACCGTTAAATCACTTGGACCGCGGAGATGACTGTACCAATGGAGAACCCGTCTAAGGACCTTCTTGAGTAATCCTTGAAGTAATGGGCAGTAAAGGTCGACTGGTTCGACCAGGTGCCTGCCCGAAGGATCTGGCCCACTGCCATGTTCTTCTCAAAGGCTAAGGAAGTGCTCAGACCTCTGATGTCATGGGGCTTGGGAGTACCTGGCAAGGCTAGTCCCTCCTCCTTGTAGGCCCTGGCAATAACTTGTCTCAACCAAAAGGATATGGTATTCTTCGATACCTGCTTCTTTGTAACACCTGTGGAGACGAAAAGGCTCTTGATGCCTGGCCGGAGATGTGCAGTCCTCTCAAGGTATTTTCTAATGGCACGGACAGGGCATAACCTCAAATCCTCAGGATTCCCAGTCCTAGGAATAGCTGGCAAAGAGAACCCCTCGAATTTAGGATCCCAGACTGCTGGGTTCTGGGTTTTTGCCACGAACGAAGGGACGAACTTGAAAGAGATATCTCTCCACCCCTTCGAATGAGAGACGTCATAAGGCAGCCCATGGATCTCACCTACCCTTTTCGCAGAGGCCAAGGCCAACAAAAAGACTGTCTTGAGAGTGAGATCCCTGTCTACAATATCCTTCATTGGTTCAAACGGGGGGCTACTTAACATCTTCAGGACCCTAGCTAAGTCCCACTGAGGCACCCTTACAGTTTGAGGGGGGCAGGACTGTTCAAAACTCCTGACAAGCATAGAGATGTGTCTAGAGGAGCCCAGGTCGATGCCCTTCAGAAGGAAGACTTGACCCAAGGCTGCTCGTACTCCTTTTATAGCTGGGATTGACATCCCTATCTCGTCTCTGAGATATACTAGAAAGTCTGCGATATCTGGGACTGAGGCATTGAGGGGTTTTATGCGCTTCGAAGCGCACCACTTCGTGAAAGAGGCCCACTGCGCTTGGTAGACCGCTGCCGACGACCTTCTCAGGTATCGCGACATCCTCTTAGCCGTTCCTGACGAATATCCTTTCTTCCTCAGGAGGCGCTCGATAGTCTCCAGGCATGAAGGCGTAGAGACTGTGGGTTGTCGTGGAACCTGAGAAAGTGTGGCTGTTGTAGAAGACCTGGCCTGTCGGGGAGTGGCCACGGAGGATGGCTTGTCAGGTCTTTTAGGTCTGCGAACCACTCTCTCTCCGGCCACCAGGGCGCTACCAAAGTCATCCTTAAGTTCCGGGCAGCCCTTACTCTGTTGAGCACTTGCCTGATCAACGTGAAGGGGGGAAAAGCGTACACGTCTAGGTTGTCCCACTTGTGCTGAAAGGCATCCTCCAAGGCTGCCTTTGGGTCTGGGACAGGAGAACAATACACGGGGAGTTGTGCGTTCAGCTTGGTTGCAAAGAGGCCCATCACCGGGGAACCCCACCGTTGAATGATGAGCCTGGCTACTTCTGGGAGGAGGGACCATTCTGTTCCTACTATCTGACCCATCCTGCTGAGACCGTCGGCTAGGACGTTCTTTTTCCCGGGGATGAACCTTGCCAATAACACTATCTGGTTCGCTTCCGCCCAATCTAGGATCTCTAGGGCGAGATCGTACAACTCCCTTGATTTTAGGCCTCCTTGCTTCTTTATGTACGCTACCACTGTGGCGTTGTCGCACATCAACGCCACAGTGTTTCCCCTTAGTAGATCGATGAAGTGCAGGCAAGCTTTCTGGACTGCCTTCAACTCTAGGACATTGATGTGTAGGCCTTTCTCCCCGTCCATCCAGGTTCCTCTCGCCGTCCCGTTGAGGAGATGAGCTCCCCATCCCTGGTTGGAGGCGTCTGTGAATAGGAGCAACTCGGGAGGTTCGGTCGCAAAGGGCATACCCTTGAGCGTGTTCGACCGGCAATGCCACCATTCCAGGGAGGGTATTGTGTTTGGCAGGACTAGAATTAATCTCTGGGGCGAGTCCAGTTGGTTCCAGAAGTTCTTCAGGTTCCATTGGACAGCCCTGAGTCTGAGTCTCCTCTGGGGAACCAGTTTCTCCAACGACACCAGATGACCTATTAGCCTTTGCCAGTCCTTCACCCTCCTGGATTGCCCCGACAGAAAAGGGAGAAGGATCTTCATAAGATTGCTTACCCGCTCCTCTGACGGAAAAGCTTTCACTAGTAGGGAATCCAGTGTCATCCCCAAATAGGTCATTCTGGTGGAGGGAGATAGGTTCGATTTTTCTGGGTTGATCATGATACCCAGACCCTTGCAAAACTGGAGAAGTTTTATACCCTGCTCCTTCAAAACGTCCTCTGAGGAGGAAAGAAGCAACCAGTCGTCCAGGTACCGGAAGAGGCGAATGCCCCGCTCGTGAGCCCACACCGAGACTATCGTTAAGACTCTCGTGAATACCTGGGGAGCCGTCGACAACCCGAAGCAGAGGGTCTTGAATTGCAGGATCTGGGTACCCCATTTCACCCGGAGAAACTTCCGACTTGAGGGATGGACCGGGATTTGGAAGTATGCGTCCTTGAGGTCTATGGTCATCATGTAGTCTTTCTCCCTCAAGGACAGCAAGACCGACTTCGGAGTGTCCATTTTGAGATCTGTCTTTAGCACAAACTTGTTGAGAGCTGACAGGTCTATCACCGGTCTCCACCCCCCCCCCCCCCCCCCCCCCCCCCCGTCGCCTTTTCTACCAGGAACAGGCGGCTGTAGAAACCTGGCCCTGGGTGCAGGACCTCCTCCATGGCGCCCTTCTCCAACATCGTGGACACCTCTTCTTGAAGGGCCGCCCTCTTCAACGGGTCCTTGGGTGCCAGCCACTCCGACAGCCTGGCCGGAATTAAAGGCGGGGGTTCCGTTAAGAACGGTAGCCTGTACCCCTCCTTCAGTACGGATACTGTCCAGGGCTCTGCTCCGTGAGCCTTCCATGCTTGCCAATGTAGTCTGAGGCATCCCCCAACCTGAGGCTTGGGCAGGAGTAGGGGGCCTCCCACTCTACCTCCTCCTGGAGGAGCGGCCTGAACGGCCTCTCCTGGAGGCAGAATACCCTGTTCTAAGCGAGAAAGACGCTGCTGGAGCTCCTCTACGGGGGGGCTGTGGCGCTGAAGCCCACGAGGAAGAAGGGGCTTCTCTCCTCGTCAGGTTAGGCGGGGCCTGAGAAGTAGAGGGGCCGTCTGATGCTGATCTCTTGTAGGGGGGCCTCCTTACCGGTTGAGGCCTGGGAGCGTTCACTTCTTTTCGTTTAGCCACCTTTTCCATAATCTCTTCTAGCTCTTTCAAGGGGAACAAGGAGTCACCCCACACAGGAAGGCTCCTCATGGCCCTCGCCTCCCTGTCTGGGACCTTCCGGGAAAGCTTCGCCAGAATAGTGTCCCTTTTGCGAAGAACCCAATTCGCTGACAGGGCAAGGGACTGATACGTGAGGAACTTCAGGGTCTTGCCCCCGGAGATAATAAGTTCCCTCAGGAGGTTTTGCTGCTCCGGGTCCGTCCAGTCATATGTGGCTTGAACACCTACCAGTGTGGAAGCCCACCAGTCCAACCAAGAGGAGACGTGCACCAAGTCTTTCGACATCTCCATCATCGCAGCCTCCGACTGCGAAAAGCAAATCGGGGCTGAAGAGGCTCTGTCCTCCGGGGCACCCTGTCCCAGAACGTCGAGGGCAGGCTCCACCTTGCAGGCTCCCGGTCGTTGTCCCTCTGGCACATAAACCCTACTCTGTGTCTTGAGCCCTTGGAGCAACTTCGAGGAGCTCTGCGTTTTGGGAGCTTCGGCATTGCCTGCCACAACTCTATCGACATGAGCCCGTCCCAGGACAAGATCTCGGGCCACAGGCAGGGCCAGGGAGGTTTTCTGTTGGACGGGTGCCTGCATCAAGAGGGTCAGGCTGTACCTCCAGTAGTCCTCATCGGTTGGGACCGGTTCCTCAATCCTATGATGCCTTCGAATCAGGCCTATAACCTTCCGATAGGCCGAGTCCTCGGTCGGGGAACCTTCTCTACCGTCAGCAGTACCTTCCGCCTGATCCCGAGGAGCCGGGTCACCGGGCGCTTCGGTTCTGGAACAACAGGCACTCCCCTGCGGTGGTACCGGTCTTCCCCGGTGGGAACCTCCGCACCAGGTTCGGGGGTCAGAACTGGCATCGCCGTGCCAGCGAGGACTACCGTTCGTGTATTCTCTCTGGGGGACGAGGACGCGGATCCCGTGGGGTGACCCGACGGAGAGACGAGAGCAGCGTGATAGTATGGTATCACGTCGCGACCAGAGAACTTACTGACTAACGGGACCCAAGCGGACCTCGACCTAGCTCAAGGCTACCCTCGGGGCACGTTCTCTCACTCCCGGGTTAGCCCTCCATAGAAAACGGGTGTAGGGTATACTACACACAACTCTGGTCGGTAGAGAGGAGATTACAGGTAACTCCTAAGAAAGTAGCTCGAGGTAAGTATTTGTGTTGGAACAAAGTAAAATTAACAAAAAGATATGCACCACTTCAAAATAAAGTCTGCTTCTCAAAATTTTTTTACACTTTTAGTTTTACATTCCAACTCGACTTACACATTTAGAGCACCATTTTCACAACACAGTTGTCGTCTTTTTATTTCCTGATGAGCCGACAGACTTCACAGGGTAAACCGATTCAAGAAATCATAAAATCTTGAGACTGCATGATGAAAATATCCACACTTCTTTGGAAGAAATTTGCAAAACTATTCAATTATTTTTGAAACCCAGGAAGCTGAAAAATTTTAAGCTACAAATTTGTAGCTTCAAATATAAACCTAGTGTTCCGCCCTGAATGAAAAGTACACATTTCTCACTAAACTTAAGATTTCACAAACAAAACTATACTCGAGCATAAAATCTATAAAGGTACCGTATATAAACTTTATTGCATAATTAGTTTGTGTCCATCATAATTATATTATATAATATGAGAAAGACTAATCAAAAACATAGATGCCAGAATAAATGAATAAAAAAAATATGAAATAAAAAAAAAATTAATTGCCAAAAACTTGGTATACTGTATAAATTAAAAAAGTACAATAGGATTAATTAGAAAATCTATAACTTAAAATTGTTATAGAATGCTATATCTGCACCAAATAGGCATGCGAAAATGTACACACACACACACCTCTCTCTCTCTCTCTCTCTCTCTCTGTGTGTGTGTGTGTGTGTGTGTGTGTGTGTGTGTGTGTGTGTGGGGGGGGGGGGGGGGGTAGAGGTATGGCCCCATGAAAGTGGCAGATAGCCGTAAAAATATTCCTCTTTTATTCTTACCTTGTGAAGTTGGCTCTTTGGCTATTAATTCTTTAGTGCCTACTTCACGACCTCAAAATAAAAAGTAATACAAAAATTCTTGCTGCTATCTGGCCCCCTTCATGGGGCTGCTATACTGCCACCAACATAAGAGTTCAGAAGCCAAGATTCACAGAAATAATATTAGTCTCTCCCCAGAAATAGATTTTTCCTTCGTCAAAATCCCTTTAAAAGATGACTGTGAAGATGAGAATGGTGTAATTAAAAATAACCCTGATCTCTAACTAAACTGAGATATAATATAACAATATGCAATGATGATAGACGGCTCCTCAAGGAATACTGTACTTTCCCGAGATAATGACATAAGATATTATTTTGAAAATATGTGCAGCACCTCTCGGTTATCCAGCAATACTGTAATACGTAAATAAGATAAAAGGTTTGTTTATTGCATAACATCAATGCTCTAAATATTGCGGTATCAAACCAACTATTAAGCAAAAATATTTAAGGCAACTTCAAGTACGGCTTTAAACATTTTTAAATCTTATCTTCAAACTCCCTAAAAAAGTACAATACATAACTTACTTCTCTGCAAGATAATCTGAATAATAAACTGTATCTCGCTGTTCCTCCTCGTCTAACATGCGGCTGAGGAACTCTTCCTCGTCTTCTCTTAGACAACCATTGTTGGTGACTGTTGTCTGCTGCATCATGACCTGAGCCACCTCAGTAATAACCTGTAATGAATTAAAGAGGAATCAACCATTGTCATAAAGGATATTATTGTAAACCTCTTCTGGAAAGAATAGAGGTGGGAAAGCAGTATTTTACTTTCTGCTTGTATTCTCACCTGGTTCAGTCTATTTATTTGGCTTTTCTCTGGCATTTTATTGACATTGCTATTAATCTTTGTCCTTTAATGTTCATATCTTCTACCTATCTGACAAACTGGTCATCTCTTTATAATAAGCATGACATGTATTTTTTAGGTCTGTTTATCTGTATTATTTAAAAGTATAATTTTAGAATGTTGCTTACTCTCATCTACCATTATGTTGTAGAAAACTACATTGTTTAATTATCTGGTAACATTATTTAGGCAAATGTTTGAACATTGTCACTTTATATTTACATAAAGCAGTCTCCGTGAAATCACGAATCTTAGCATTTTACTGTTGTGGGTCATTCATGTCTCCAAAATTTACTATCTATATTGTACATCTTTATGCCACAGTTATCAAAGAAATACTCACACATGCCAGCCCTCAATTCCTTCTTACATCATCCAAGCTATTGTTAAAGTGTCTTCAAAGTAACAGAAATATTCTACTTACTCCAAAAAACCTGAAAATTCAACACAGCCTGGTGTTCCTCTACTAATTTTTCCCGTTAATATTTTTGGTGCATCAAAAATATCGGATTTCAATCTTACTTAGCCATCCTGACATTAAATATATTGCATGCTGTAATGCCTCACCTTACATAGTCAATTGGTTCCCAAAGACCCAACACATGGTGATTTTCAATATAAGTCAAATTATATCCCTAAAAAGCAAGCTATATGCACTAGCAACCTACTGTCATTCAATAAAAACAACACACACACACACACACACAGATAGAGATAGAGATAGAGGTATATATATACGTGTGTGTACATTTTTTGCTATTCAGCTATTGGGTTGTTAAGTAATTGACTTGAAAACCCTATCTATTTACTAAATATAAGTGTTGCTATTCGGCTATTGGGTTGTCTTTGAAACTCTATCTATATAGTGTACAATTACCTGCCCTACTAGGTTGTGGTCTATATGTGTGCTTAGCTGTAAATAAAGGCTCATCACTTCACCTGCGAGTGTTGTGTATTGCACCCTGAATCCAGCCCTTACCACCATACTGGCGTGGTAGCAGCAATTTCAAACTCTCGTCTACTTGGAAAAAAGGCTGTGGAAGTTGCTGAGCAACAAACTGGTTTCTACATGCTTGCTGTATCTTCACTAAATGAGACAAGACTTTTCTGGAATTTCTTTTGCCCTGTGAATGCGATCTGCAGTTTTGTGTTTTATTATTATACAAATTGCACCTAAAGAACTATGGCCAGTACACACCGGGCACCAAAGCAATGGTGGCTTGGGAAATCAGAGACAGTGAATTCTTTTGAAAACTGGAAATAGAATTTACAATATACTCTGTCACTGGACCTCAACTCTGCCCCATTTTTAGTTAATGACACTCAATGGCTCAAAAAGACAAGGGCCTCCCCACTGCATAGTTTTACTAATGATGATGATAAGATAGAACGTCTATGTCACGCAACACAATTGTGCGAGACTCTACTTCCATGGACAATATGTAGCAAGTTATAAGACTTCATTTTGGATTTCAATCTTCATGGATTATTCCAACATTAAACTCGAACCAGAACAGCACCCCGAGGACCTTTACCAGATACCTATTGCATTTATGGATGACAATTTATTACGTCGCACCGGTGGTATTAACTACCACAGAGAGTATGTATTTGAAGATGAAAAGTTCTCTCTCTTTCTCTTGAAAATTTCATTGTGCTGACTAATCAAGTAGCGTTATGGCACAGAATTATACTCGCAGACTTTGGCCTCCATAAAACCTAAAATATTACAGGCCCTGCCTTCATTATTGGATGAAATTAACCTTACTGACATCACTCGAATCTTACAGGCCTCAGCATAAAGAGACGAATTCCATCTACGAAGGTCTACTGTTCCACAATCAAAACAGTTCCTCAAAAAGAGAGAATTATTTAGACCAAAATGTTCATGTCCTTTGTGTCGTCAGGCAGGCTATGCCTATTACCATTTCCTTTGAGAATATGCATATTTACCAATACAAGATCGCAAGTATATGGCAAAAACTAGACATATCAAACATTCTTGATGAGTGCCCAATGGATCACAGCGAAAATGCTCCTGTTGAACTGGAACATACTCCTTGTATGTCTGAAATGCACTCAACTCTGCATATACAAGTCACACAATCACCATACCTTCACACTACAATCATCACACAGTCAGTTATACTGGACAGTGGGGAACATGATCTGTTTGTCTGCTGCCAAATGTCTTGATTTGCCCATCACCTAGAGTTCCCAATCTGCCCATCAGACTGACAGTTTGTAGGAGAAGTTAGCATCGATATGACACGGAACAATCAAAGTTTCAAGTTCTACAGTCTTGTCATTGAGAACCTGGATGTGGATATCCTCACTAAAACTCCCTTTTTGGAACATAACATCTTAGTTCGTCCAGCTAAGCGTCTTATGTTACTGGATGGCACTGTGTACTAGTATGGATTATGTGACTGAGGGTATTCGCCATGTAGTTCGTCGTGCTTACCTCGTCAGAGCTCTATCCAATACCACTACTGTTAGGCCGGAAGAATAAAAAAGTTTGACCTCCCCAATTACTTGGACTCTACTTACAAACTTGAGCCTTCGTGACAATTTCAGTGTACTTCAGGAACCTAATGTTTGGCCTCCACTATCTCTAATATCTAGTGTTTCCAGGAAGATTCGCATCCAGTGTATGTCCCAGAGACAGCTCCAAGCATGGGCGATGTACCAGTTGAACTCACTAAGGCAAATCCCAGTTCTAAAGGCAGCACTTTGAACACTGTTGTTGTTCCTAATGGACCCAGATAACTCCTTCCCTGCAACATACACAAGAAAGTTTTTTGCTCGTCCAGAGAATGTTGGTGTCAGTGTTGAATAACTAAATCAGTCATTCCTTGTCAAGAAAACCCAGTGGTGGTTTTCAATTAGTCACCTCCTTCGCTGATGTCAGACGATTTAGTAAACCACACCCCTCCCTCAAGTGTGATGTGGATTCCACTCTGTCTTTATAAGCTGCTGGAATTATATAATTTCAACTGACCTTAGAAATGCATTTTACCAAATTCCACTGGCAAAGGAATCTATGTGAAATACTGTGGTATAGCTACAACTTTCAGAGGTGTTTGAGTCTGTGTTAGATCTGACATGGGCATGCCAGACTCAGAAACAGCCCTTTAAGAACTAACCTGACGAGTTTTAGGAGATTTATTAGAAGGTATAGTTGCAAAGCTTGCTGATAACCTCTACTGTGGTGGGAACACATGGGAGGAAATGTTAGCCAACTGGAAATGTTTGTTGATGGCCCTGCAAACCAACAATCTAAAATTATCTGCCAAAAACACTGTCATTGGTCCATCAATAGTCAATATTCTCAGTTGGGTATGGCGCAAGGGTTCACTATGCGTCCACATCGTATTTCAACTTTAGCAACGTGTTCTCCTCCCAGAAAAGTGTTTGGCTTACGCTCCTTCACTAGCACATAAAGTTCTAAGCACGTGTAGTGCAGGGATGCTCAAAGCTTCTTTCTGCTCCGGATGATGCTGTGGCTTGTCGCTTGAGCCAAGACAAAATAAACTGGACGGAGAATTTAACTGACATGTTCCAGTCAGCACAGAAAGCTTTGCCTTCCAACCGTACCATCATTCTACCACGTCCAGAAGATCAACTGTGACTCGTAACTGATGAGTCTGTCAAGCGGAATAGAATAAGTGCCACGCTGAATGTTACCTGTAATGGATCTCAAAGTCTAGCAGGGTTTTTCAGCTCCAAGCTCAGAGGCAAACAGGTAACAAGGCTACCATGCAAGATAGAAGGCCTCTCCATTGCCGCCACAGTGAAACATTTTGGACCTTTCATTATCCAGTTCACTTATAAAGCCTGCATACTCACAGACAGTAAGCCTTACATTCAGACATGAAAAGTTATGCAAAGGATAGTCCTCTGCTACTCCTACTCCAAGAGTTTCTACTTTTTTGTCGACCATTAGCCATTTCAAGGCTACTCTTCACCATCTGAAAGGATCTGTAAATATTCCATCAGACTTTGCCAGCCATAACGCATCCGATTGTGACAATCTACAATGTCAAATACATTTCTTTGTAAACAGATTAGAGGACTGTGTAGTTTGGGCATCTAACGTGGATCAAATAATTTCTGGGGACTTGAAATTACTCTTCACAAATCACTCAGCATGGCAGTCTCTGCAGTCTGATTTTTCTGATCTTAGATGGACCTGAGCTCATCTTCTTCAAGGAACATGATCATCAAAGAAGTTGACTAAGATAAAGGATGTCAAGCAATATCTGAATTCGGTCACAATAGCAAGGGACAGAGTCCTCGTTGTTCGCTGTAACGATGCATGGAGAAGCCGTCTAGGGACGGGAACCCATTATCAACCCTGAACCAGTTTGTTCATCAAACGAAGTTCAAAGCAAGATATGCCATGTATCATTAAAACTAAATCTGATTACATTGAAATTTCTAGATGCACATAACTAAAATTCAGATTATAAAAATGGATGCTAAAGATAAAATCTACTTTGGGGAGGGGGGAGAGTTGTTTCATAAGTAAAAAGTGAAAGGACCAGCTCCAAGGTTCCTAATAACGAGTACCATCAAATATATTTGATTACATCCAGATAGTTTTAAGGTGTCTAGACTAACCATTAAATTTTCTACGACTATATTAATCAACTTCACAAAAGATAAAAAAAATTGCTAACAAAGCCATAATAAACTGTAGAACTTCTGTCAATGTAAAAACAGTAATGCATCTGTAACAAATATTAAATATACTGTACTACATAGTCAAACAAAAATCACAATTCATTCTAACTAATTTCTTAAGACCAAAATTCTATGATTAGATTTTATACACAAGAAAATACCCTGCACAGATGTTAAATACATAATGTCAAGTGTTCTGGTTAGTTATGTTCTGTTAAGTTGAAAAAGATACAAACTCTGTTACATGCATTAAAAGAGAAATTAACTGGAAAAGATGGAAAAAAAGGCTAGTTTTGTTTTTCAGGTAAAATACTATGACTTACTAAACATCATTTATATGAGATTAGCCAAAAGATGTAAAATTTCAAAAAATTTTAATGTCCTCTGTATTTCTCCTAACAATATAAACCTAAATCATTTTTAATAGGAGTATGTATGCTTTCAGCAAAGCTGGATACAGCTGTTACAACTTGATGGCGGTAGTTAGTGCCAAGTGGCAAACAAGCCCCGACCCCTAGGCAGGCTACTGACCACTCACTTTTACCTTCAGCTAAGACTGTGGTTGAGGCATTAAGTGAAAATCAAAAGACTCAATGTTTTTAGGAAAAATCACAAATTACTTTTAAATTTGTGATTTGTGCCTAGACTAATACAAACTCTCGTACTTTAGTAGGAGACTTATCCTATGGTGGATGTCCCTACAACAAACCTGGCTGGAGTGCTATCTCGAGAAGTGTCCAACAACTTTGGTCCTGTATGGAGCAAAAGTGGTGACTCCTTTCAACCTAATTACAACCCGGCCTACAAATGTGGAGTGTGTTAGTCTACGTATCAGGAACTGGTAGAAGAGTCAAGAAAAACCTATTTTCACGTGGAGGATATGTAGTCAGAATCTTTGGTCGTTATCGAAATGGGTCGAATACAATGGGTTATCCTTTCTGTTATCCGGGAGGATGGGGAAGAAACTCCTAAATAAGGCTTTCTTGTAAGAAAAGTAGATTGATTATAGTACGGCTTGTGCTTGTTCTCGTAAGATTCGAGCACAGGTAGCTGGTGCAAGAGCTTCAGTATCATGTACCGATACAGTATACCTCTCTTCACGAAAGACTCTGCTTAAGAAATATTGCGAATATTTTCGACTCGCTTTGCGAAAAATGTTTCATGTTAAGTAAAGAGATTTGCCATCCAGGCCGAGAATAAAATAGTCACCCATTACAAAAGTTGAAGAAAATTAATTTACACTATAGAAAATGTAGCTGTGGTCTAGAGTAGGAGTAACTCTAATAGTAAAGTACATATGGTAATGTATATTTGGTATACGTACGGTATTGTACTGTCTGTATTGTATTATTTTCCATTTATTATTAAATTACATTCTAATAACTACCTAATTTACATTACAAGTAACAAGTATTAAGTTAGTTTAGGTATATTGAATGGTTCAAATGTATTTGGCTGTACAGTATTTCATTGTGGTTATACTGTAGCTTTATTATAAGATTTAATGTGGTAATTTGTAGGGTTTGGAACGAATTAGGCGATTGACATGTAAAATGTGACTCAACACGAAAATTTCACGTTACGAAAGCCACTCCAGAACGAATTAATTTCGTGTTGTGAGGCATTAATGTACATCTATTCAGAGCTCCATTCCTGAAACACATTATCTTCTCTCATAAATTTGGAGAGAATGTACATATTAGGATCCCTTCCTTGAAGAGGAACGATCTTTGTCCAGCACTATCTACTTCATGGGGAGAGAAACTGCACATACTCCTATGAATCACTCTTCCAAGATTTCTTTGCATCGAGGAATCCTTCTTTCCAAGAATACCTTCCAGCCAGGACACATACAGAACGGGCCAATTGAATATCTGTCACTGGTTGGAAAATGTCCTTACCTACAACCATGCAAATATGATGTGGAATTAGTGCTTGTCGAGTACCGAGATTACAGTAGATGTGAGAAGTCACCTGTTCCAACACATAACTTGCAACAGAGTTGGAAAATCTTGGCATCTGCGAAAACTCAAGTCATGGATTGCCCTCAGAGTGTGTGAAGAGCAGAATTGGCCTGTAGGCTAATCTCTAGCTATGGTTGTCACCGAAACGTTTTGAGAATGTCTCAAAGCAGGAGAGATGAGGGCGGATGCCCACTTCCTGAAATCTTAAAAGATTCTGTCAAATTGGTCATTCTGTGCTTTGTTGACCTCTTCCTTCTTCCCTTCAGGTTTGCAGTTAATTCTAATTGTCAGGCCTTCTCCATCATGAGGCTCAATACTACATAATATTCTAGAAGTTTTATTTCAGCTGCGTCCGAGTTGTAGAATGATCTTCCTAATCAGGCAGTTGAATCAGTAGAACTTCAAAAGTTCAAAGTTGCAGCAAATATTTTTATGTTGAACAGGCTGACATAAGTCTTTTTATAGTTTATATACGAAATATGGTTAAATGATGTTAATGTTTTTGAAATATTTTATTTTAATTGTTCATTATTTCTCATTGTTTATTTATTTCCTTTCCTCACTGGTCTATTTTTCCCTGTTGGAGCCCTTGGGCTTATAGACTCTTGCTTTTCCAACTATGGTTGTAGCTTAGCTAGTAATAATGATAAAAATAACAATAATAATAACAATAATAATAATAATAATAATAATAAGTGTTGAAAAATGTTATTTTCATTAGTAAAATAAATTTTTGAATATACTTACCCAATGATCATGTAGCTGTCAACTCCATTGCCCGACAGAAATCTACGGTCGGGATACGCCAGCGATCGCTATCCAGGTGGGGGTGTACACAACAGCGCCATCTGTGAGCAGGTACTCAAGTACTTCTTGTCAACAAGAACTCAATTTTCTCCTCGGTCCACTGGTTCTCTATGGGGAGGAAGGGCGGGTTCTTTAATTCATGATCATCGGGTAAGTATATTCAAAAATTTATTTTACTAATGAAAATAACATTTTTCAATATTAATCTTACCTGATGATCATGTAGCTGATTCACACCCAGGGTGGTGGGTGGAGACCAGCATACATGTTAACAAAGAAGCTAAGTATCCCGTATTTCATTTTATCAGTTATTCAAAATAACAAACATAAAATAAATAAGTACCTGGTAAGGAAGTCGACTTGAACCATTACTCTGCCTTTTTTAAGTACGTCTTCCTTACTGAGCCTAGCGGTCCTCTTAGGATGCTGAACGACTCCTAGGTGCTGAAGTATAAAGGGCTGCAACCCATACTAAAGGACCTCATCACAACCTCTAACCTAGGCGCTTCTCAAGAAAGAATTTGACCACCCGCCAAATCAACCAGGATGCGGAAGGCTTCTTAGCCGACCGTACAACCCAAAGAACAACAATAAAAAGTATTCAAGAGAAAGGTTAAAAAGGTTATGGGATTATGGGAATGTAGTGGCTGAGCCCTCACCTACTACTGCACTCGCTGCTACGAATGGTCCCAGGGTGTAGCAGTTCTCGTAAAGAGACTGGACATCTTTGAGATAGAATGATGCGAACACTGACTTGCTTCTCCAATAGGTTGCATCCATAACACTCTGCAGAGAACGGTTCTGTTTGAAGGCCACTGAAGTAGCCACAGCTCTCACTTCATGTGTCCTTACCTTCAGCAAAGCAAGGTCTTCTTCCTTCAGATGAGAATGTGCTTCTCTAATCAGAAGCCTGATGTAGTAAGAAACTGCGTTCTTAGACATCGGTAGGGAAGGCTTCTTGATAGCACACCATAAAGCTTCTGATTGTCCTCGTAATGGCTTTGACCTTCTTAAATAGTACCTAAGAGCTCTAACTGGGCAAAGTACTCTCTCTAGTTCGTTCCCCACCAAGTTGGACAGGCTTGGGATCTCGAACGACTTAGGCCAAGGACGTGAAGGAAGCTCGTTTTTAGCCAAAAAACCGAGCTGCAAGGAACATGTAGCCGTTTCAGATGTGAAACCTATGTTCCTGCTGAAGGCGTGGATCTCACTTACTCTTTTAGCTGTTGCCAAGCACACGAGGAAAAGAGTTTTTAATGTGAGGTCCTTAAAAGAGGCTGATTGGAGCGGTTCAAATCTTGATGACATTAGGAACCTTAAGACCACGTCTAGATTCCAGCCTGGAGTGGACAACAGACGTTCCTTTGAGGTCTCAAAAGACCTAAGGAGGTCCTGTAGATCTTTGTTGGTGGAAAGATCCAAGCCTCTGTGGCGGAAAACCGCTGCCAACATACTTCTGTAACCCTTGATCGTAGGAGCTGATAGGGATCTTACGTTCCTTAGATGTAACAGGAAGTCAGCAATCTGGGTTACAGTGGTACTGGTTGAGGAAACTGCATTGGCCTTGCACCAGCTTCGGAAGACTTCCCATTTAGACTGATAGACTCTGAGAGTGGATGTCCTCCTTGCTCTGGCAATCGCTCTGGCTGCCTCCTTCGAAAAGCCTCTAGCTCTTGAGAGTCTTTCGATAGTCTGAAGGCAGTCAGACGAAGAGCGTGGAGGTTTGGGTGTACCTTCTTTACGTGAGGTTGACGCAGAAGGTCCACTCTTAGAGGAAGAGTCCTGGGAACGTCGACTAGCCATTGCAGTACCTCGGTGAACCATTCTCTCGCGGGCCAGAGGGGAGCAACCAACGTCAGCCGTGTCCCTTTGTGAGAGGCGAACTTCTGAAGTACCCTGTTGACAATCTTGAACGGCGGGAACGCATACAGGTCGAGATGGGACCAATCCAGCAGAAAGGCATCCACGTGAACTGCTGCTGGGTCTGGAATCAGAGAACAATACAACGGGAGCCTCTTGGTCATTGAGGTAGCGAATAGATCTATGGTTGGCTGACCCCACAGGGCCCATAGTCTGCTGCAAACATTCTTGTGAAGGGTCCACTCTGTGGGGATGACCTGACCCTTCCGGCTGAGGCGATCTGCCATGACATTCATATCGCCCTGAATGAACCTCGTTACCAGCGTGAGCTTTCGATCTTTTGACCAAATGAGGAGGTCCCTTGCGATCTCGAACAACTTCCTCGAATGAGTCCCTCCCTGCTTGGAGATGTAAGCCAAGGCTGTGGTGTTGTCGGAGTTCACCTCCACCACCTTGTTTAGCTGGAGGGACTTGAAGTTTATCAAGGCCAGATGAACCGCCAACAACTCCTTGCAATTGATGTGAAGTGTCCTTTGCTCTTGATTCCATGTGCCCGAGCATTCCTGTCCGTCCAGTGTCGCACCCCAGCCCGTGTCCGATGCGTCCGAGAAGAGACGGTGGTCGGGGGTCTGAACAGCCAATGGTAGACCTTCCTTGAGAAGAATGCTGTTCTTCCACCACGTTAGAGTAGACCTCATCTCTTCGGAAACAGGAACTGAGACCGTCTCTAGCGTCATGTCCTTTATCCAGTGAGCAGCTAGATGATACTGAAGGGGGCGGAGGTGGAGTCTCCCTAACTCGATGAACAGGGCCAGCGATGAAAGTGTCCCTGTTAGACTCATCCACTGCCTGACTGAGCATCGGTTCCTTCTCAGCATGCTCTGGATGCATTCTAGGGCTTGATTGATCCTTGGGGCCGACGGAAAAGCCCGAAAAGCTCGACTCTGAATCTCCATACCCAGGTAGACAATGGTCTGGGATGGGACGAGCTGGGACTTCTCTAAATTGACCAGGAGGCCCAGTTCCTTGGTCAGATCCATAGTCCATCTGAGATTCTCCAGACAGCGACGACTTGTGGGAGCTCTTAAAAGCCAGTCGTCTAAATAGAGGGAGGCTCTGATGTCTGCCAAGTGAAGGAATTTCGCAATATTCCTCATCAGTCTGGTAAACACAAGAGGTGCCGTGCTTAGGCCAAAGCACAGGGCTTGGAACTGGTACACAACCTTTCCAAAGACGAATCTTAGGAAAGGTTGGGAGTCTGGATGGATGGGGACGTGAAAGTACGCGTCTTTCAGATCTAACGAGACCATCCAGTCCTCCTGCCTGACCGCTGCTAGGACCGACTTCGTCGTCTCCATCGTGAACGTCTGCTTGGTGACAAAAGCATTGAGAGCACTGACGTCCAGCACCGGTCTCCAACCTCCTGTCTTCTTGGCTACCAGGAAGAGACGGTTGTAAAAGCCCGGGGATTGATGATCCCGGACTATGACCACCGCTTCCTTTTGTAGCAAGAGCGACACCTCTTGTTGCAACGCTAGCATCTTGTCCTTCTCCTTGTAGTTGGGAGAGAGGTTGATGGGAGACGTAGCTAGAGGGGGACTGTGGCAGAACGGAATTCTGTATCCCTCCCTTAGCCAATTCACAGACTGAGCGTCTGCACCTCTGCTCTCCCAAGCTTGCCAGAAGGTCTTGAGTCTGGCTCCTACTGCTGTCTGGAGAGGAAGGCAGTCAAAACTTGCCTTTTGCGGACTTGGAACCCTTCTTGGATTTGCCACGGTGACTGTCTGCACGGGTACCTCCTCTGCTGGAGGCTCTGCCACGAAAGGGCGGGATGAACCTAGAAGCAGGTGTGTCAACTGCTGCAGGGCGGAAGGGTCTAGGCACGGAAGGTAAGGTTTTAGCCTTACGTGCAGAAGAAGCCATAAGATCATGAGTATCCTTCTGGATAAGTGAGGCAGCCATCCCCTTAATCAGCTCCTCCGGAAACAGACACTTGGAGAGAGGAGCAAACAACAACTCTGACTTCTGGCAAGGAGTGATACCAGCTGATAAGAAGGAGCAAAGATGTTCTCTCTTCTTAAGGACTCCTGATACATATGAAGCCGCAAGTTCACCAGACCCATCCCGAATTGCTTTGTCCATGCTAGACATGATCAGCATGGCCGAGTCCTTATCTGAAGGGGAAGTCTTCCTGCTTAAGGCTCCCAAACACCAATCGAGAAAGTTGAATATCTCGAAGGCACGAAAGACTCCCTTCAACAGATGATCTAAATCGGAAAAGGACCAGCAGATCTTCGAACGTCTCATAGCCAACCTGCGGGGAGAGTCAACCAGGCTTGAGAAGTCGGCCTGGGCAGAGGCAGGAACCCCCAAGCCGGGTTCCTCTCCCGTGGCATACCAGACGCTCGACTTAGAAGCAAGCTTGGGAGGCGGAAAGACGAAAGAAGTCCTTCCCAGTTGCTTCTTGGACTGCAACCAGTCCCCCATAACCCTCAAAGCTCTCTTAGATGATCTGGCGAGAACAAGCTTGGTGAAGGCAGGCGCAGCAGACTGCATGCCCAGAGCAAACTCGGAGGGAGGAGAACGAGGGGTTGCAGACACAAACTGCTCAGGATACAAGTCCCTGAACAAGGCAAGGACTTTACGAAAGTCTAAGGAGGGAGCAGTAGACTTGGGCCCTTCAAAATCAGAGTGAGGCTCATCCAGATGTGCAGCTTCATCATCCGATACATCAACCTCCGAAAGCTGAGTTGTAAGTGGCAAAGGCAGAGCAGAAAGCTGAACGGCTGAATCCGGCAGTACGGGTGCATGCGTACCTGCGGTTCCAACATCATGCCTCTGCTGGTCGGTCTGCGAGCTGGCAACAACAAAAGCAGAGGGCTGGCGTGTGGGAGGGTCTGCGGTGGGATGAGGAGCATGCGGTATGGTATGCAGAGCATGCTGTAAGGTATGCGGCTCATGCTGCATGGTATGCGGAGCATGCTGTAAGGTCTGCAGAGCATGCTGCATGGGCTGAGGAGAATGCCGCATAGTGCTGGAACCCGGCAACTCCTGATGCGGCAGCTCACGCATGTTAGCAGATGGTGCAGCAAGAACATGCGTCTGGCAGGGAGGACTGCGCATCGGTGGTGGAGCTCTCACAGGTGGAGTGTGGGAGCAGGCAGCCGCAGTATCTGCTGAGCGCACAACCTCGGCGGGTTGTAGGTTAACAGGAGCCTTCTCAGCATGATACTCCTGCATGAATGCAGCAAGCTGAGACTGCATAGTCTGCAGCATGGACCACTTAGGGTCTACTGTGGTTGGAGCAACAACAGACGGAGCAGTAGCCTGTTGAGGGACCACTCTACCTCTCTTGGGAGGTGTGCAGTCATCAGATGACTGCGGCGAGTCCGAACTGACCCAGTGGCTACACCTGGGCCGTTGGACTCGCTCGGAAGGGACCTTACGCTTGAGCGGTCGTGAGACCTTGGTCCACCGTTTCCTCCTGGAAACCTCTTCCACAGACGAGGAATGTAAGGGCTCATTCGTCTGTATGTGGATGGGACGATCCTTAACAGATACGTCCGCTACCACTGAGGATACATCCGTGCGCCTATCAAGGCCTGCCGAACCCTTTGGTCCTTCGACATTGCTTCTCCCCTGGGCTTGGGAGCTTGCAAGAGGTCCCGGACTGGGAGGACGACTGGCATGCACAGATGTACCCTCATGCGCAACACTGACACTTTGCACATCACTAGCACTAACACTTCCCACTGCACTTTTCGCTTTCAGCTCTCTGACATCTGCCAAGAGCTGATTACGGTCATTAGCCAATGACTCCACTTTATCACCGAGAGCCTGAATGGCACGCAACATATCCGCCATACCAGGCTGAGCACTCGTAGCAGGTTCGGGAGTCACCACCACAGGGGAAGGAAAAGGTTGAGGGGCATGGGGAGAGGAAAAATCCACAGAGCGAGAAGAACTCCTCCTATTTCTCTCCTTCTCTAACCTCTGTGCATATCTAAGGAATTCGTTAAAATCGAATTCCGAAAGCCCAGCACATTCCCCACATCGATCTTCCAATTGACAGGATTTACCCCTACAATTGGAACATACGGTGTGAGGATCTATAGAGGCCTTCGGAAGACGCCTAGTACAAGTCCTAACACTACATTGCCTGTACTTAGGTACTTGAGACTGGTCAGACATCTTGAATTTTAGAAGTAGTCAAGGGGGGATTCCAAAATCTAGCAAAGTTCGTTACCAATTAATCTAAATTAATTCCAAAAGCTTGCTAAGCTAATGAGAAAGCTTCCTGAATAGCGAAGGCTATAACTTTAGAGCAAATGCATCACCAAATCGTGAACAATAACTCCAAAATCAACAGCGTATCCAAGTAGGTCTTGCCGGCGGCACGACAGAGGAAAAATTGAGTTCTTGTTGACAAGAAGTACTTGAGTACCTGCTCACAGATGGCGCTGTTGTGTACACCCCCACCTGGATAGCGATCGCTGGCGTATCCCGACCGTAGATTTCTGTCGGGCAACGGAGTTGACAGCTACATGATCATCGGGTAAGATTAATATTGAAAATTGTCAGGTAACAGAAACTGTTGAACTAATTACTTAGTGACTTGCAGGTAATTATCACCTGAAGATCAAGCCTCTCGTTTCCAATCAAGGCTGTCGTTTGCACGATTCCCATTCGCAGCTACCAATTACTGTATGTGATACCTGATCGCAATTATCAATTGCATGGTTCCCTATTGTCACTGCCAAACACATGGTTTCTGATCGAAGCCAATCCAATAGCAAATGATGATCGTGTTAAATAGGCGGGAGAAAACTCATTTTATCGGTGGGGGACCACAATCAGAATGTTCCTGAAATGACGAACTGGCGAAGCTGGAACGAAGCAGATACCAAATGTTCTGTGTCCCAAAAGTCACTGAAGAAAATGTCACGTCGTGACTCATGTTCTGTGGTAATTTTAATACTTTACAGTATTATTGGCCAATTTCTAAATCATAATTTCACATTTTGATTAAGGGAATCGTCGGCCATTAAAGCCAAAATCTCTAAATATTGGATTTCTATAATTTCAACATATGTTATTTGTATTATTACTCTGGTGATTCTGTATACATTTTATTGGAATCGGACAAAAATTATTTCTTTTATGAATAAAAATATAAATTCATTTTTCTTTTTTTCGAGTTTTCTCAAAAAATACTGCATTGAATTAGATAATAGTTTCTATGAATAATGCTAATGAGAGTGGAAATGTCAGAGGAATTTTCTTTATCTTTTTTTTTAATGATATTTATAATTTCATATTTTTTTTTCAATTTGGAAATTATACAAAATTTCAAATAACCTTACAATTTAAATTCCTCGGACCAAATTATTGTTTTTATTTTTCTTTCCAAACATGTCTTTGGATTAGAAATACCTTCGTAAATAACAGAGAAAATTAGTTTTGAATGTCAATAACTATGAAGCCAGAGTTATCAGCCCTCAAAGTTTTGCAGCAAGAATACAAAGAAACATATCATTATCACCATTAAATACTATTTTAATTGTCAATGATAATTAGATGCTATTCCCAATTACTTTAAGAATAACTAAACTTACTTACTATATAGCTTTTTCTACTAATTACCACAAACATGGCCCAAGGGAATACTACTCACTAAAGGTGAGGGTATCAGGAGGTGCCACCTCCCACTTTGTTGCTGAGAAGAGTCTTACAAGGGTTATCTTTTCCCTATACTTAGATAGGATTCTTCTTTTTTTGTTAGGCATGATAAGGATACCACTACAGTTCACTAGCACTATAAATAGCAAGAAAAAATGGACCACACCAAGAGCGAAAGGCTCAACAATTCTTTTCCCTCGTGGTTTTTGGTATTCACCGAGACAAAAGAGAAAGTATTGAGCTACCAAACATATTTATAGTGTGACATTTTTCCCTTTTCTATAAGAATAGCATAATTATCATAGGTTACCATGAGTTTGAGAACATGGTGTCCCATTACTATGATGACCCGTGTAGTGCCATATACCTCTAGCACAAAAAACACAATAACTCAGTTAATTATGGCAGAATTAGTACTATACTTTCTCATGAGACTATTTAATTTTGGTGCAGTTCACTGCCAAAGATTCATGATTATTATATCCAAAGTATATCCATGAAAATGAAAGCAGGAAGATCCCCTTCAGCTGTATTTGGCAATTTCAAACTCTTAAATTTCTTGTTTTGACAGGCGTTGGTTGGCGTCGCACACACTGCTCACAACTGCTCCCACCACTCGCATGCCGTAACTGCGAGATTGTTGTTGAACAAATACTTAACCAAACTACTTGAAAAAACTTGACGTAACTTTGAACGGTTGTTGAACAGTGTCACTAAATGAGGAGTACCTGTAGATATATGTGACAACAATGAATGTGCACGAACAGCAAAGCACGATGAGTGTGCTCTAGCAAGAGAGAGCACACTGAGTGTTGAAGGCACTAAGGGGTGAGCACAATGAGTGTGCGATAACTGGTGAAGGAGCAGGAAGGGATGAGCATAATGAGTGCGCGAGCTTAGAAGTGTATGCAAACAGGAGAGTGAGCCCACGACTGGGTGTGCGCGCTAATAGATGACTTCATGATCAGATGATTGTACACATTGATTCATATAAAGATCAACAGATTTTACTCATCTCTGCATTGAGAAGGGAAATTCTGGAGAAGCACTAGTGGGAGCACAGGTGAGGGCATGTGCGAACAGGTAAGAGTAAGCTCCTATTGTCGTCTTCTCTTTGTCCTCAGTGAAGGGAGTCAACAGGTTGCTGAAGCACCACCTCTCTCTCACAGGGAGAGAAACGTGAACAACTATCAATTGGTCTTCTGGGACTTCTTCATCCTAATGAAGAAAATGAGGGCAAAGCCCTTCCAACCCAATTGACAATATGTGATGAGACAAAAGTGAGACTGAAGTGGAGGAAGGACTTTAAGTACTCTTTCTAATGTGGCTTCCAGGCTGATGGCAACAACACACTGACGAGGAAAAAGATCCTAGGAGAAGAGACAGAACTGCCAGGATAGGCAACACCCTTGAAGAGAAGATTGGCAGTACCCCTACCCTTCAACTCGGGGGCAGCAAACACACCTTCCCACTTGCAAGGGAATGAACAGTAACAAGAATGTCAAGTAGAACTTTCACACAACCGACTGCCAACAATTATCTTAAAGGGAAAAAACCAAAGATTAAAACAGCTATCTGACAGCATCAGGACATTTGTACTTTTCAGTGACTAAAAATAAAATGAAGAGTTCAGTGGCCCGTCAGTTGGGTAGGGCTTCTCCACCAACCGGCAGTAACTAACATCACCGTGTTGTTTTAAAAGTCATTTATCTGAAAGCATACAGTACTCCTATTAAAGAATGAGGGTTTATATTCATGTAAGAACAAGTTTCTTTTCAAGGAAGTGAGAAACCCTTCAAGTAAAGTTATAATTGCCTCCTTTCATTAACCTTCTTCAGAATGAAACTGTGCTCTGGAATGAATGCATCTTAATTAAAATGGTGAGTAAGAAGACAACTTGACTGACAGCAATTGTTCACGCTATACAAAAAGTCTTGTATTTTTTTAAAGGTTAAATGTCAGTGAAAATGTAAGAACTGTTGAGATGGAAAGGTACCCAAGACAGAAATGGGCTCCCCAACCAGGATGATTCCATCATGTAAGACTAGCACTATACAAGCTTTCTTGTCAACTTATGAACTGGACTTAGCAATCCCACTCCCAGGAGAAAGTTTGCCGCAAGTAATTTATGTCAGATAACATTAAGAAGCTAATGCTTGTTTACTTAACATGGTCATCAAGACTAATGAATCTCTTAAGAATTTTATCATTAGAAAGGGGTTAAAAATTGTGGGAACCAATTTAGACAGGTAGATGGCAAGAGGAAAGCAAAAAGCGATGAAGAAAAAAGAGATAGTAGCAATAAATATGGGATCAAATGGATGTGGTCAAATACCTTTCCTTAAGTCAAATCTACACTGTATAATGACACTAATGGGGTCAGAAGGCTAATGACAGTGTGAGAGCCATCAGTCTGGCCACTGCATACAGGATAAAAGTTAAAATCCAGATAACAGCCTAGAAAGCTGCAGTGTAGTTTATGTAGGGGGATGCATATTTTGAGGATTATTATCTTCTATTGTAAAAGACAGCTCCATGACCTACACAAAGCCTCAGCATTCAGCTCTTCTCAATTAATCTACCTGTCCTCTTTTTCTCCTTCTGTTATCATTGCAAGTTATTTCTAATACTGTAGCATGATTGGTTTCCTCCCCAATTCCATTCTCTCATTACTATTTCTAACATTCCCTTATTATACCTCTAAATCTCATCTACCATCCCCACATTCGGACATATACTGAAATTCTGACCATTGCCCTTTATAGTCCCTTGGATAGTCCTATCATCTATCAAAGGTTGAAAGAGACCACTTTGGAGAACCCACATCTCAGTCCAGACTACAATATACTGTAACTCATTTACTCTATCAAAATAATATGATATAAGACAAACTAACCAAAATAAAACATCTTGTGATAAGCAAAATGTAATCATGACCCAATACTGAAAATAAAACTGTCCTATTATTAAAAAGTGCTTATAACACTCCAAGAAATAGCAGTACAGATTTCATTACATTTGTATACTTTACATATAAGCAATCTCCAGGGGGGAAACTCTAGGCAGAAAATATTTTTCCAAATGTCAAATAAAAAGCTTGTTACACTGGTTCACAGACACAAGTTTACAAAAAATTAATGAATGTTACTCAAGTATGAGGATAATCCTATCCTAAAGTTCCACGCATTTCCGTTTATTATTTTCATGTCACAGCATTCTTTCCTATATGTTTCCATACAAAATAAAGTATGTAACTTTGATTGGTAAGCTACCCACAATTCAAGGTATACAGCCAGTTAATACTCTAGCCATATGAACAAGTGAATTACATTATCCTAAATTTTTTAATCCATTTGTATTTTCCTAACCTTACAAACTTTCAAATTTTATTAGAAGTATGACTTCATCAAAGATCGAACAGCTGTTAAATTTTTAACAAGGTAAGTGGGTAGTCCCAGCTCAATAGACAGCACCACCTTCCCTTGTCCTATGACCTAGGCCTTGCAGGGTGGTTGAGGCATGCAATGTGATTTAAAGGTCTCGGGTTTAAATGTGACTTTTACATGTGACCAAGTTGTGGAATGATCTTCCTAATCGGGTAGTTGAATCAGTCGAACTTGGAAAGTTCAAACTTGCAGCAAATGTTTTTTATGTTGAAAAGGGTAACATAAGTCTCGTTTTATAGTTTATATATGAAAGCTCTACTTCAATTGTTCATTACTTATCTTGTAGTTTATTTCCTTATTTCCTCCGAGGGCTATTATTCCCTGTTGGAGCCCTTGGTCTTATAGCATCCTGCTTTTTAAACTAGGTTGTAGCTTAGCTAGTAATAATAATAATAATAATAATAATAATAATAATAATTAATAATCACAACTTTGACCTTCAATAGGAGACTTATCCTTATGAGGGAAGAAGTCCCTAAAACCAATCTGGCTGATTTTACTGACCGGGGAAATGTCAATGCACTTTGGTCTTGGAAAAGAACAAAAGTAATGACTCGTGTCAACCTCCTAGAAACGTATGCACGAAGATGACTCAAGTGCTAAGTTAGGTCCCTACCAGGAGACTGGTAGGCAGTCTCGGAAGAACCTATATCCACAAGGATAGTGTTTGAATATATGTTTACTATGAGAAATGCGATGCATACATTTCATCCATCTCCCCCTCATCTAGGAGAATGAGGGAGATACTTCACTACAAAACTTGTCTGTAAAGTATCGCCTGCATCAAGCATCCAATCAAGCATATAGTGGAACTATGGTAAGCAGCTCTTCTAGGAGAAGGACTCTCCAAAATCAAACCATTGTTCTCTAGTCTTGGGTAGTGACATAGCCTCTGTACCATGAAATTCCACTATCTTGGATTAAAGTTCTCTTGCTTAATGGTACACTTGGGCATGCTGTTTTATCTTAATTCTCTTCCTCTTGTTTTTTTTCAAGTTTTTATAGTTTATATGTGAAGGATCTAATCTAATGTTACTGTTCTAGAAATATTTTATTTTGATTGTTTATTCTTCTCTTGTAGTTTATTCATTTCCTTGTTTCCTTTCCTCACTGGGCAATTCTTACCTTGCTTTTCCAACAAGGGTTATAGTCTAGCTTGTAACAACAACAACAACAACAACTGCTTCACCCTTAAGAGGAAAACAAAGAGAGGAAAAGACCGCAAACATCTTTGATGAGATGCTACTTTTCTTGTAAGGGAGCTAGGTTTGCAACAAGACTTTTTGAGTATCTATTGCATGACCACAGATAAGGTTATCTAGGTGCTTGTGGGTAAACTCCCACGGGAAGTGGGCTAGGAATATTGTCTGTCGTGCCAAACTCCAACCTTCAGGTTTTGCGCCACTAACAGGTTGGGGTAGATTTTATATCCCTGACTTCATATGTTCAAACCGGGATGGTAATTTTGGGATCTCCTTGGATCAGCACCACTGGAGGTGCATTTTTCAGAACACGCAATGTTTTTGGGTATCTTCATCAATACCCTTTTGATGCAGATAAATCTTTAGTGTTCTGCAAGGGGACCCAACATCTCTAATATGCGTCACCATGTCCCTACAGGAAAGAGCAGTCATTCTACCCCTGCTAGTTTGAGATTGGAGTTGTGCCAGGCTAGAAGCTGGCTTTTGGACACAAACTCCGCTTGAGAGACCTAAGGACTGGAGGACATCCTTATGGGACTTAAGTTCATTGAGAGGGAAGACCCTTTGAAGCTACTCCTGAGCCAAAGCTGATTTTCTGAAAGGGGGAAAGATACAAGCTCTTCAGTTAGTGACAGATAAAGGCCAAGTGACAGCTTTTAATTGCAGACTAAGTGGAGTTTTCTTGGCAAAGGATGCTGAGGAGGGTCGGCATTCATTGCTGAGGGGCTTTGCCCGGCATAGTATCCCTATTACAATGCCACTCGCAGAAAGGTAGTTATCCTGGTAATAAAAGGAGAATCATCAGCAAAACTCAGAGTGTGGCGCTTGGTTGCTGTCAAGGTAACCTGAAACCAAGAACATCCACAGACTTGTTGAGTACTCAAAAGCAACAAAGCTCGTAGAAATGCTAAGGAGCTGATATGCTGAAAGGTGACCTGAAGGCTGATGACATCCTGGAACAGTAAATCAGCTTACTAATAGATGTTCAAGAACTAGAGTTCTGGATCAAACAGGAGGCAAACAGGTCCTTCGAAGGAGAGGAGTCAATAATCTTATTCCATTGACCATGTCTGTTAGATCATTCTACTAGTTGGAATGGATCATGCATACAATTCTGTCATGTTGACGGCTACCAAGGGTCTACGAAACAAAGCCCTTTACTAGTAGATGTAAGTCACGAATATGGAGTTGTTCTTAAACACTACCGGGTGACTAACAAAACCTGTTGGGGAGATGGCAAAAAGTATTGGTTTGACTTTCAGTAGCTTAAAAAGCAGGTGTTTTACTTCCATGAACTACTACTATCAGTTGTTCATATACTCCAGGTGTGTCCCAACCTCCTTGGATTTGTCTAAGAATGGCATAATCCATGGAAAAGGGGTTTGAATGGAACACTCTTGGAGAGGAAAAGTCAATCAGCCACAAAGCGCAATCTTTCTATTCCCTTTTCCATTCCACTGAATCCAGAAGGAAGGGAAATCGCTGGTTGCTTACCAGTGATGCTTCCAATGAACCTGGAGCAATTGCTGGTTTAGGTGACTATGTAGAATTAATTACCCCTGGACAAGGAAAAATTTTAGAGGACATTGTATCTGTGCACCCTGACATTTTTGGTCATGTATCACTTCCCTTCGTATGCTGGAATGGATGTTCAATGTCTTATCAGCTCTACCCGACCCTCCATTCCTGCCTGGCCATACGTCTGGGTTACTAATTAAATACGACTCAGATCATAGTAAAAGATCAACTGTCTTGGTCCTAGAGCACTGCCTTCTGGATGGAGACAAGTCAAGTAAACTGTCGAGAAAGTCCCAAGAGGCAAGTCTCAACTATGTAAGCACGAGAAAAGCAAGCATGAACACCCGAGGAGCAGGACAGTCTGAAGCTCTGACTTTGAAATAAAAACCAAAGCCTACCAGATGAGGAAATAATTATAACTAACCAAAGGATTGGTATCTACATGTACATATCCTTCAGGTTCAGTAAGTGTGAGGAATCTTCTTCCTGATGGTCAACCATATGGTGCTTATTGTCTTCCTGATAGCACACCTTAGGGTACTTTCCATCTTCCTTTTGAACTGGAAAAAGATCAGTCACCAGTCCTCAGACGACTTTCTAAAAGGAAGAGTTAGCTGTAAAGACCTGGAAAACCGTTATAAAAACTTGCAATGACTTCTAATGTTCCTTTGGGATCCCAAAGCCTTTTTGTATGGTGGCTGCAGTTCCAGAAAAGTCCTCGACTTCTGCTTATTTGGCAATGTCGAGCTGCAGGTCAAGCCAAAGTATATACAGTACATTACTTTTTTACATCAAACAGGATCCTGCAAAAAAAAAAAAAAAACAAAGCGGGAGATTCACATGCAAGGTGAGACAATGCAAGACTGAAGATGAGTGAGCGAGAGATGGGGTGTTGTGCTATGTGGAGGGAGATATTACACAAAGGATGCAAGGTGCAAAGGAACACGGTCAGTTTGAAATTGTCAGGCCGCGAGTAATTATTGTGAACCCACAAATTCATGATTATCTATTTAATAGAGTATACAGTTCTCTGTATTGCAAACTAGTGAAGTCAAGAAGAACGAACCCACAAAAAGCGAGAGCTGACTGTAACTGCACCCAACCAAAGAATAGGAAGCTGCTCGGCTGATCCTGGAAGAAGTTTCAGTAGTCCGAAAACAAAGTAACCACGTGTCTGAGACTTATTCAAATCTCTTTTGTCAGTACTGCAATCACTGAATCAATAGACAGTGGTGATGGAGTCACCTAAGAGTCTCTCGAACATCCCGAGGCAGAGAGAGGGATAATGGCGGCTGCCATTGGTTTTGTACAAGACCTATGCCCTATAACTACTACAACAAATACGTCTTGGGGCTGCGTTTAGTAAAATACTACTCCTTTCACAAAACCATAAAGAGGGATTCGTCAGTCGGCCTGTGGTTCAAAGTATTCTTCCTCCTGTTTGAGGCAGACTTTCCTTTGCTGGGAAAGTACCGGCACACACTAATTTCCACTCTCCTGAAAAGAGAGAGAGAAGGCAAATGTTGAGAAAGGGGAAAGAAGGGCAGCACAAGTTACACCAGTTGTACGTGTGCTCATTCTTGAAAGAACCATGCACACACAATGGGTGTGTGAGCTGTTATACTGTGTGCTGATCTGACTACTCTGGGAAAGATACAATCCCAGTACGTATCTTTTTACCTCAGAAACCAAGTGAGAGCATACTAGTAATTTTTCCTTGAGGGGAATGTTTTTGGAACCGCACTGAGAGAAACAATAAGAGAGTTTACAGTACTCCTATAGATGATTCTCTCTGGACTTCTTCTATGACATTGTCTCAATGTTTCACCGAGGAATCCTTCCTTCCCAAGACACTCTGCAGATAGTCAGCGGATGAAATGAGATAATCTAATAGCTGTTCTTGGTTAGAGAGGATCCTTGCCAACAACCACATGAGCACAATGTGGAATTTTAATGCTTGTACGAGTGTGATGAGATTTGAGAAGTCGCCTGTTCTAGCCACTAATACACGACCAAGGTGAAAGATCTTGGCGTCTGAAAACTCGGTTATAGATTAGTATCGAATGTGGGGAAATCTGCGTCACAAAATAAACAGTTTTGGCCCGATGATGTCACCTAAGTGTCTTGCTAACGTCCAGAGGCAGAAGAAGGCTTGAAGGGAACTGACCACGTCCTAACCAGCATTGCTCGTACTCGTGTTCACGATCACTGGTAACAGGAGTGTGTTCATCTCCTTAAAAAGCTTCACTGAAGTCATACAATACTCCTATTGAAGTCGAAGGTTTGTTTGTTGAAGTGGTTAGTGGGTGGCATCCCCATTGTTAGTCTGCCTGCTATACCTTGCCACAGCCCACTAATCTCTACGATGTATATGAACAAATTAGGGAGAGGACTTGAAATTCCATAAAGTGGATCAGTAAAAATATTAACACTGGTGTAAACCGTCAAGGTAAATAATCCCCATGCAAAATAAAATATTGGTGACACACATCCTTATAACTGAAATTATAAACTGAGGAAGGTGGTAAGAAAGAATGAAAGTTATACAGTAACTCTAAACCAAGGACATACCCCAACTTCCTGGAAAAGAAATCTCCATCGTGGTATAGTATATCAACTGTTAACCTTTTTATTCTTAAACATGAAAGTAACAGGCTCCAGCACAGCAAGAATTTAAACAGTACCTAATAGAAATGTGAAGAGATTCATAATACTGAATGAAGCTGATGTAGCTGTTACAAACCTGAGTCCTTTGAAAGGAATATATTCTCGATGCAATTGAATGGTGGGTTTTAAAATTTCCAAGAGATGCTGGTAGTTACTAGCGGGCTTTTGCCACCCAACAGGTCACTGAGCTCTTTACTTTGACCTTCGGCTTATGACTTGCAGGGTGGCTGAGGCAGGAAGTGTAACTTTAAGGACTCTGGTTTGAATAGTTAGGAAAAATAAATGTTCCTGAATGTAGATCTGGGGATGCTGAATCCCTTCATAGAGATCTAGCTAAAATAAGTGCATGGTGTAAATTATGGGGTATGAAGTTGAATCCTAACAAAACTCAAAGTATGATTGTAAGTAGGTCAAGGACGGTGGCTCCTCATCCTGATCTCAGTATTGATAATGTTTCTTCAACTTTGTATGACACTTTAAAAATTTTTAGGTGTGATCCTCGACAGTAAATTTACTTTTGAGAAACACATTAGGTCTTTGTCTTCCTCAATTGCACAAAAAATTAGCTTATTGAGAAAGTCTTTGAAGATTTTAGGTGATCAATCTATTCTTTAGAAGTGTTTTAATTCTTTCATTCTACCTTGGTTTGAGTATTGTTCTCCTGTCCAATCTTCAGATCCTGATTCTCATCTTAATTTGTTGGACAGAAACGTACGGTCTATTAAATTTCTTATGCCTGATCTAGATACTAATCTTTGGCACCGTCGTTCAATTACTTCATTAAGCATGTTGCAAAAGATTTTTCATAATTCTGACCATCCTTTACATTCAGATCTTCCTGGACAATACCATCCTGTTCGTAATACTAGGCAGGCAGTTAATTCCAATAGCCAGGCCTTCATCATGAGGCTCAATACTACACAGTATTCTAGAAGTTTTATTCCAGCTGTTACCAAGTTGTGGAAAGATCTTCCTAATCGGGTAGTTGAATCAGTAGAACTTCAAAAGTTTAAAGTTGCAGCAAATGTTTTTATGTTGAACAGGCTGACATAAGTCTTTTTATAGTTTATATATAAAATATATGTTTTGACGCTGTTATTGTTTTTAGAATGATTTATTGTTAATTTGTTCTTATCATTTATTTATTTCCTTATTTCCTTTCCTCACTGGGCTAGTTTTCCCTGTTGGAGCCCTTGGGCCTATAGCATCTTGCTTTTCCAACTAGGGTTGTAGCTTGGCTAATAATAAACCACTGTCCTTTAATAGGCAACTTATTCTATAGTGTCATGAAGTCCCTATAACCAAACTGGTTGGTTTACTATCCCAGGAAATGTCAAAGCACTTTGGTTCTGTATATGGTCTCAATCTCCAGTCAACCTGTATATTTAGATGAGGCAGGTGTTAGGCCAAGTCACTAACAGGGACTGGTATAGGGTCATAGAAGAACGTATATCCACATGCATATGTTGTCAGAATGTATGGACATCTATTAAAAATGGGTTTGCACACAATTGGCCATCCTTCCCCTCATCTGGGAGATGTGGGGAGATACTTCTAAACAGAACCTATTTGATAAGAATAGATGCTCAATCGTGTAGCTTAAATGCATCTAGCATCCCATCCAGCAAATAACAGAGCGATCTATTATCTTAAGACATGATGCTTGTCCTGCGAAGGAGCTAAGTTTACAGATATCCAGTGACCTGTAGGTACAGTCCCATACATAACAGGGCAGAGGTTGTGTGTCATCACTCAATTCGTCTTCAGGAACTGCACCCCTGACAGGTCTTTCCTGAGACCTGAGAAATCCTTTATGTCTGACCTTGTATACTTGAATCTTTTTGACTCCTGGTCCTCAGGAAAAGTATTTCTACCTGTCTCACAAAAACTGAAAGATTCAATTTCTAGGATTATTTTTTACTTCTTTCAATTATGTAGGAAGTTGTAGTGTCCTCCCAGGATGGGAAGGAGAGTGTTAGTGGTACCTACGAGTCCCTATTATAGGGAAAAGATGAAGGACGTAAGTCATAAATGGATGAATTCTAGGTACTCAAAAAAATTCCTGAACCAAAGTGATGGAGATCTTCTATCCTTCAGAATGACTTGTGACATGGGCAAGGTTATGCAGTTTCTTGTTTGCTTCAACAGGGCTAGGCTAGTAGAGATCAGTCTTGCGGGTCAAAGTGCTATCTGCCACCTATACCACAGGTTCGAGCGGAATCCTTTGAAGGCCGGAATCATGGAGTTCCTGTCGTGGGACTGATCAGCTAGAACGAGATGATCTTTCAACGTAAATAAGTTCATTCCTTTCACTGATCGTATGTTCTACCTCACTCTATCTGCTGGGATGTCGTTCATGGAAATTTCCAAAGAGGGTAAAGAACGAGGGGAGTGCCTAACATCCTATAGAAGGGTACATGTGTTTGGTCTATTTTTGCTACTAATGGCGAGTCTCTCGACGTTCTTCAAAGCGCTGGTGTCACGAGAGTCCTGCGAATATCCCAGGGTAAGAGGGATGAGGATGGATACCTATATCCCTAGTAGAACTACGCTCCCAATATGGAGTCATCCTCCTTGCTATGAGACGAGAGCATACTCCTGTTGTTTGCCTAAGTGGATACAATCTGATACGTATAGAAGGCTCCATATCACCGAAGCATCAAAGGAACGTCTAGGCATACGAGAAGTACAAGGGCATGACCAGCCATGCTTGTGCTTGGTCTCACATGAAACCTAGCACTGGACATAGGAGCAAATGTCCTTACCTTAAATTGGAAACTAATCCCGGAGAGGATCAGATTTTGGTACGGCACTCTTCCTGTCGCAAAATCATGCAGAAGACTGGTCAATGTCCTTTGAAACTTAAACCGATCAGTGGTCCTGTGTCTTGTGGCTAATGTATCTTCCTCTTCTATGCAATACATCTGAAGGCTCAGCAAGAGGCGAGGAAGAAGATACAGGAACAAGTAAGGAGATAAGAGGAAGGAGAGTGTTTGTCTTGATTCCTTCTGTCAATCCACAGATGTGGAGAAAAGGACGGCTAAGCAAGGTTATCTGCTTTGACTGAAACCTGAGGATGTGTGGGAAGCTCCATTATTGTTATCCAGTCACAAAGAGCATGAGGAATCAGTGGTGAAGACCGACTTTGGATGTTTCGATTAATTGCAGGGGTTCCGTGTTTGATAAGACTTGCTATTCGGTGTAATTCTGAATGAGAGTAAAGTATGTGCCAGTTGCCCAGTGACTCGAACGTTCCTTTCTCAGAATCGTCGGAGATCTTGGTGAGGCCCACAGCCGCTGTTGTCTTCCAGTGGTCAAACATCTAAGTGCCAACCAGGCATAATGTTTTCAACGCAGTCTGGTGAGTCAGTCCGGATTGAGAAATTAAAATGTCTTGCTGCTCATTGGACGCATGCTCCCTTTCGCTCCTGCTGCTTGGAAGAGCTGCAGTCTACTTAGAACACTTCAGAAATTCTTTGAAGGAAAAAGACGAGTGTAGTGCCCTACTCCTGATGAAGGAGTAAGTACTTAGTCTCTTGTAAGACATAGGACTAGAGGGAGCTATATAATGAAATAACTCCATGTTGAGTATGAACCCTGTACGTACAACTACTCCCAATACATAATGTTCCACCTTCTAGTTGATAAATACCGCTCTAAGAACGGTATGTACTTTCCTCAGGTAAGCAGGGATACGTTGATCGGAAACACAACTGCAGCCGATTGATCTGTCATAACCAGCGGATTAAGCCTCGCAAGAACAGGAGTGAGCATGCAATAACAGACAAAGATGTGCTAGAGGGGGAGCACACATGCAAGAGTTGTCATCTTCTCTTCATCCTTAGTGAAAGGCTCCTGAAGCAGCACTCTCTCTCCTCGGGGAAAAAAGTGGTAGGAGTAACATGAACGCACTTCCTATCGATCAATCTGTAGTACTTCTCTGTCCATAAGGGGAAAAAAATGGGTAGAGACCTTCCATCCCAAAATACAGTGTGTGATGAGATGAAGAGGTATTCTCTTGTGTCCTCTGTGTTGTCTCATCATCTCTCAGATTCATTTCATTTTTCCTTTATGTCAAAAGGAGTCACAGACACTCGTGGTGCAGCAATGTCTCTCTAATAGGGAGTGAAACAGTAACTCATATGGATTGGTTACATCCCTACCAGCAGAGCATGGACAGACGAAGGTGAAGTTTTCCTTCTAGTGTGGCTTCCAGGCCAACAGCGACGACACTCCCACGAGGAAAGAAATCCTAGGAACTCCATGAAGAGGCAGCACCGCCTCTGACAATGCTGACGAGAAGAGGGGGGAGCCCCTCCCCTTAAAATCGGCAGCAGCACACATTCCTTCCCATTCTTGATGGAAAAAACACCCACAGGAATACTGTCTATTATCCCTAGCCTACCATGAACTGCCAACAATCCTCTGAAAGAGATTACAAAGATTAAAACAGCCATCTGACAGCACTGGGAGAGCGTTTGTACTCTCCAGCAGCTGAAAATAAAGTGAAGAGCTCAATGGTCTGTCAGGTGGGTGGGGCAGTAACTACCGCCATCTCGTTAAAATTTTAACAGCTGCCTTCCAGTCAAGATGAAAATACACTCCTATTAAAGAACAAGGGTTTGTTTTACTGTGGGAACAATTAAGAATTATGGACATCTAAAAGAAGAGAAAACAGTTGAGTATGTTTGTTAATATAGTATTCTATTTACTACTGTATATGAGAATTGGGAATAAATTTCAAAACTTCTTTACTGCAGTAATTTCATTTTTCCATTCTTTAGTTCTCAAATAAAAATGCAGATAAACGAGTTTGCGGACAGAAAAAGACCACCACTATGGTATCAGTATTTAGAAGATGTTACTGATATCAATGAAAACAAGAGGGAAACGCACAGCATATCCAAGTTCCTCTGGATGCAATGCCGACTGGGGGACCTGGGGAGCAGACTCTTGTTGAGAGTAGGTCGACCTCACCTTATGGTCGAAAGCTTCAAGGTCCTCCTCAGCCATCCACATGAACTCTGAGAAGTCCGCTTCTGCGTTGGAATTCATGTTTTCACCTCCAGGATCACTGTTTGACTGACTTCTGCCAGGACTATTGTCGGGTAACCGCATGGACGGAATTGCCTGGAAGAGGAAAAAGTACATCACTTTAGAACAAGAAATATGAAATAATTTTGCATTATCAATAAAGTGTGTGTGTGTGTGTGTAAGAAATATAAAATAATTTTGTATGAGAGAGAGAGAGAGAGAGAGAGAGGAGAGAGAGAGAGAGAGAGAGAGAGAGAGAGAGGAGAGAGAGAGAGAGAGAGAGAGAGAGAGAGAGAGAGAGAGAGAGAGAGAGAGAGAGAGAGAGAGAGGAGAGAGAGAGAGAGAGAGGAGAGAGAGAGAGAGAGAGAGAGAGAGAGAGAGAGAGAGAGAGAGAGAGAGAGAGAGAGAGGAGAGAGAGAGAGAGAGAGGAGAGAGAGAGAGAGAGAGAGAGAGAGAGAGAGAGAGAGAGAGAGAGAGAGAGAGAGAGAGAGAGAGAGAGAGGAGAGAGAGAGAGAGAGAGAGAGAGAGAGAGAGAGAGAGAGAGGAGAGAGAGAGAGAGAGAGAGAGAGAGAGAGAGAGAGAGAGAGAGAGAGAGAGAGAGAGAGAGAGAGAGAGAGAGAGAGAGAGAGAGAGTGGGTGTGTGTTCAACCTCCACCTAAAGGAACAACTTACACATCAATACTACATCGCTTAGTCAATACCGGTAGTGGTTTTTCGAGAAGCCTCACTTTCAAATATTTGTATGCTGATAAATCTTTGGTCAATTGTAGAATCCCACTCATTTATACTAATAATAAAAAAGGTTTTATAACAAAAGTATTTACTTCAATAGTTATCTGAAATCTATACATTATAGGTAATAAGTAAGATATTCTTAACAATAGAGAAAAATTTATTCTACCAATCATCTCTCTCTCTCCCGCTCTCTGTAACACTATCTCCAAGATATATCTTTGTGCCTGCCTTATTCTTCGCTATCTATAAAATTATGTGAAAACTGCACAACATCTAATAACACCCTAAAAGTATGGAGGCAGGATGGAGATTAAATGAATTTTAATAATTCCTGTACTGAAAAACTTACACATTAAAATAAATAATTTCATAAATCCTAATTCATTTCAATAAATCCTCCTGAAATTTATATAGCGGAATACCACACTGACCAGGATCAAGGACTAGTACTTTTATACATTACTGTAATCTAAACAAGTTCATAAAATAAAAATAATATTCTTTGAGCATTTAACAACAGACTAATCTCACCTTCAATAAAGCATTCCACTGTCAAATCTACTTCTAAAGGAAATTTGGCAGATAATTCAGTACTGAGGTCTAACATAAATCCTTTGATGCCCAGCTACAACACAAACAAAATCAAAATTCCTACCGATATCTGGAAAGTTTTACATCTACCATCACCCAAAACAACAAATTTCAAGTATTCTGTATTTTTACTAACAATACAAACCTTGAACTCTTTATTATGGAATATACTTTTGGCAAAGCTGGGAACTAGCCATAAGACTTTTAGCGAGGTGTAACTACACCACACTAATTAGCAGGGGTATGGGGGTAGTACCCGATACTCAGCTCACACACACACCGGTGTTGTTTTGCGACTGTTGCTGGCAGGAAGGACTTTCAGGGGAATAGGAGAAGGCAGGCCAATTTGTAAAAAGAACTCAAGGTTTGTGTCATTAGAAAAAATAAAAATTACTTTAAATGTAATTACTAAATATAAACATTTCACTCTTTATTAGGGGAAGACTCACCATTTAGGTGAGTGAAAGTCCTAACCAACTGACTGGCTTTTGACCAGGAGTTTTCTTCCCATGATACATACGCATGAGGAGGAATACCCTGACACCTCGCTAAAATCCGAGCCATAGTACACTTTAGCGGCCTGAGCAATCTGTGTGATTGTGTGATATTAGCAGTGTGACTAGTCTAGGTAAGAATTCTCAGAAATCACAGGATTCTTTGAACCAACCATGAACGTACCCAATCCCACCTCACCAGGGGGTATGGGGACGTAAGAAGTACACTATATATTTCTATACAGTACCAGCTTTCATAAGGGAAAATGGTTATTACCTGCAGACAGAGGAGGTCAGCATGCAGAGTACTGTAGGGGCTGTTCCCCAAGAGAGGGGGAGATGAAATAAAGGAAGAGCCAGTCCTTCTTATCATTCACCCAGACTTAATTCTAGGTAACCTCTGCTACTTGTCCATCAAGGAGCTTGAGGTGTTTAAACCACTTGTTGTGCAACCACTACAGGACCAATGGAGAACGTCAAGCAGGTAATGGGTGGTGAAGGTCGTTTGATGCTTCCACACACTCACTGAGGAAAAGGAACAGGATTCAAGGCCCGGTCTATAACCTACGAATCTATGCGAGATCGTGTTCTTGGTGATCTTTCTCTTGACCTTCCCATTGCTGATGAAGTGCTCTTATTCGGGAGCTAGTACCTTCAGTTCTTTAGAGGTAGCACCTCAAGGCTTTCACTGGACAAAGTAGCAGTTGATCTGGGTCATTTGTTACATTGCGGAGACTCTCAATATGGAAGGGCCTAAATCTAGGATTTGCTACTCCCGGATTTGAGTCTTGGCGATAAACTCAGGGACAAAGCTAAGCATTTACCTCTCCCCATTCCCTTGAATGGGAGATGTCGTAGGAAAGACCATAGAATTCACTTACTCCCTTGGCCAAGGCCAAAGTGAGAAGGAAAACTGTCTTCAACATAAGGTGATGATCTGATGCTTGGCGTAATGGTTTGTAAGGGGCTCCAAGAACACAAATCACGTTCCATGGAGGAAGTCTAACTTTCAACTGAGGACAGGTAAGCTTAAAACTCCATATGAGGAGAGACAATCCCAACAATGACAAAATATTCACTCCTTTCAGTCTAGGCAGTCTAGGGTTGTAGCTTAGCAATTAACAATAATAATAAAGGCGAGGCTGAAGACTGAGCGATAGCCTTTCCCCCGCAGAAACCGAGAGGAGCTTTTCCCCTCGAGGGCATGCAAGGAAATCCGCCATTGCTGGAATAAAGGCATCGAAAGGAGAGATACCCCTTCCACGACACCAGCCACAAAAGATAGTCCACATAGCTTGGTAGACTGCAGCTGAAGATTCCCAAAGGTATCTGGACATCATCTTCGCAACCTGTTGCAAAAAATCTCTCGTGGCCCATTATCTAAGTTGCTCTGCTCAGGTTGTCCGAGAACAAATTCCTTTTGCCTGGGATGAAGTGAACCAATAGGGATATCGAGTTGTCTTCTGCCCATTTAGCATCTCCACTGCTAGATGGGAAAGGTGCTGGGAAAATTTTTTTTTATGTAGGCCCATACCCATGTGATGTCACTCATTAACACAAAAGTGACCCGCCCAGGACTGATCTAACTGTTGCATGGCTAAAAAGGTTGCCCTATTTTCTGAAGATTTATAAGCTGGGATCTTTCGGACTCAGACCAGAGCCCGGATGCCGGGTGATGCAGCAGATGGGCCCTCACCCTTCTTTTGACGCATCTGAAAAGACCATCAATTCCAGGGGGAGGACAAGAAGGTCAACCCCTCAGTGGAGATTCTCGTCTGTGACCCACCATTCTAGGTACGTCTTCTGCTCGGGCCCCATGGGGACCAAAGACTCTGGGAAGCCCTCGTGTTGAACTCACCTAGACTTCAGACGCCACTGAAGTGATCGAATTCATAGACGTACACTTACAACGACATTCCAGGGATGATAGGTGACCTATGAGACATAACCACAGCTGAGCTGGGAGTGCATCTTGCTGTAGGAAGAGATTTGTAACCCTCTTAAGTCTCTGGATCCTGTCATCCGAAGGGAAGACTTTCTGCATGTTGGTGTCGATGGTCATTCTCAGGTATACCAGTCTTTGTGTTGGCAGCAGGGAGGACTTCACGAGGTTTACCACAATCCCCAGATTGTGACAAAACTCGAGGAGTCTAAGTGTTGAAGAAGGGTGGCCACTGAGTCTGCAAGAATCAGCCAGTAGTCCAGGTATCTTAGGAGACGGATTCCGATCCTGTGGGTCCAAGTTGACACTAGAGAAAAAACTCATGAAAACCTAAGGTGCTGTCGACAGGAAAAAGCACAGCACATTGAACTGGTATTTTCTCTCATTGTAGATGATCCTTAGATACTTCCTGGAGGACACATGTACTGAGATCTGGAAGTATGCGTCCTTTAGTCTAAAAGCTTCGGGAGTTGCTGGCACAGAGAGAATTCAAAGTCCTGGCAATCTGCAAAGCCCTCTTCCTGCCCCCTTTCAATGACCTTGACCAGGGCAATCCTGAGCTGGTCTTGGAGGGTCTCTGGGTGTGATATAGATGGTCTAGCACCATGCCCTTCCCTTCTGGTGGAGCTGTAGAAGAGTCGTTGAGGCCGCTGATGGTCCTCATGCAGGCCTGCATCTGCCAGGATGCATGGTCAGACACTTTGTAGTAGGCCTCCAAATATCTTGGACTCGCTTCCTTGCAAAGAGTGTCATCATATTCCAAATCCTGGTCATCTTCCATCAACAAACTCTCATCAATAGGAGCTCAGGGTGGGTCATAGTCGTCTTCATAGTGCCTGGAGAATTCCCTAGATGACAAAGGAGTCTTCCTCGCCCCTACTGTTACTCCCAAAGCTGAGGAGCTATGTGCCCTCTTATAACGCTGAGTTGACGTTTTTGCAGAGCAGTTCTTCGGCACAGTCTTTGAGTCCTTACTCTATCTAGGAGAGGGAAGGAACTGTAACAGCAGGGAAGGTCTTGCCTTCTCCCTGCATCTGGAGGATTCGAAGTATCCTTGGGTGAAAAGATGTGTGAAGCCTGCTCTATTCCTTCTGATGAAGCTAGCAGGCTGGAAGTGGCGACAGTTGGTAGGTTTCAGTTAGAGAGAACTCCATTGGGGATGTAAGACCCAGGCTTGTACAGGGGTGCAGGGTGTCTCCTGGAGGAGTAGGATGCCTCTGCCTTCTCCTCTTCTTGGTTGGCATCATTGATGTCATCTCCAACCAGGAGAAATCATGCTGCCACGTCTCCGAGGATCCAGTAAGGTTCGCACCTTAGATTTGATTGGTGACACAATCAATGGGGCTGATGTTCCTGGGGTGGGACCAGAACAGAACTCCTCTGCCTTGGATTGGAAGGCAAAGGGGAGAACTTTGAAGCAACAGAAGTCTACAACAGGCTCATAGGTGTGCTGGTCAAGGCTGCGGGTCTAAGCTTACCTGCGGGAGTCTGAACCGAACCGGTAACTGCCAGGCAAATGGGTACATTTTTACCAAAGGCCAGGACTGAGGATGGTGGTTCACTGGGATGTCCAAAGACATCGTCACCATAAACACGTGTCCCAAAGTTCAAGAAAATTTTAAAATGCCAAGATAATCCAGTAAGTGGAAAAACATCTGTTCTCACTAATGGCTAAAATCATTGTGACTGCTCTGTCAACAAGCGAGGAGGGGGGGCAGGACTTCTCCACTCTTGGTACTACCAGGCACCTATTTACACATTGCTATAAAAGATAAACTTCCAAGTACTCCACCTTTGCTGGTATCTATTCTATGTAAAGAACTATGGTTTGTAATTGTGTAGGAACATGACATTCGTAGATAATTTGTATTTTTCCTAACAATACAAACCTTAGCTATTTATCTAGGGATATTACTTACTGTGAATCTGAAATGACGAACCATAAAATTTAACGAGAGTTAACTACCCATACTGCTAGTTAGCGGAGGTAGAAAGGGGTAGCTTACTACCGCTCCCACTTTCACACCGGTGATTTAGCTCACTTTGTTTGGAGGTAGGACTTCAAGGGGGATAGGGCTGGCGGGCAAGTTTGTATAAATAGCCAAGGTTTGTATCGTTAGGAAAAATAAAAATTATCTACAAATTTGTCATTTGTTCCATAACTGGAATACAAACCTACACTATTTATTTAAGAAGGGTGGACGTCCCAGCCAATTTGGCTTTTGGCTTTACCTGGGGGCTCCTTATCCAAGCATTTTAGTACTCAAAATAAGGAGTCCCTGCGCCTCGCTAAAACCTTGCTACGCAAGGTCCACGGCCTACGCAAGCTGTGTGTTGAGATATTTAGAAGTGTGACTGTCTAGGTAAAGTTATTCAGAGTCTTTTTGTAGGAAAAACTGTTGTAACCAAGATTTTCCTTATACAACCTCGTCAGGGTATGGGGACACAACAGCATTAGCTTCACATTAGGTACACGAGGGAGTATGGTTTACCTGCAGTGGTTTGAGGTCAGCTTATGCAAAGAACCCAGGATGCTGCTTTCCCCAAGAGAGGGGAGGATGAAGAAAACAATAAGAGCCAGTCAAACCTTTTCATTCACGCAGACTAAAACCGGGTAACAGTGCCCTCAACCTTCTGCTACTTGTCCAATAAGAAGCTTGTGGTATACAACCAGCTGTTGTGCAGCCACCACAGGACCGATAGAGATTGTATCGACTTCCTGTGGGTCACGTCTTGCAGGAGAGAGGTTGTGAAAGTCACCTGGATCATTCACACCCTTGCTTGTAGAATCTGCGTCCCAAAGTAATCTGCTTAGGAGGGCCAGGGGCATAGCTATCGTGGGTCGACGTGTTGGATGAGGATCTGGATTCAGAGCGTAACTGATGACTCCAGCAGAGATGATATTTTGGTGATCCTCCTCTTGTCTCTCCCGGTGCTAATGACAAAAGAAGGGACCCTGGTGGGCTGTTGCCGTTCACTTGAGGTAGAGCCCCAAACCTTACCCCTGGTACAGTAATAGATGATCTGGATCGTCAGTTACTGAGTGGAGACTTGTTGTCTAGGAACTGTCACCTCTGGAGACTGTGTCTGGCAACATACTCGGGGATGAAACTGAACGTTGCCTTTCACCCTTCTCATGAATGGGCGATGTCAAAAGAGAGACCATGAAGTTTCTTGACTCGTTTGGCCGCTGTCAAAGTGTGTAGGAACACTGTCTTCTAAACCAGGTAAAAATTTGTTGCCTAGTGAAGTGTAACGTAAGGAGGTCTCCTTAAAGACCGGAGAACTCGAACCATGTTCCGAAATAAATTTTGCAAGAGAAACCTGAATGGATTGCCATGCACACGAACAAGGTATTCTCGGTGGAAGCCTGTCAATTAAAAGAGTAAAAAATAAGTTTGTTCCGTCACTAATACAAACCCTTTCGCTCTTTATTAGGGAATATACTTTCGGCAAAGCTGGAAGACTAGCCATAATACTTTTACCGAGGTATAACTACTCCACCTCTAGTTAGCGAGGGGGTAGGGGGTAGTACTGGCTACCCCGCTCACACACACCTGTGTTGTCTCGCCAACTTTGCTTTTGGCTCAGTTGAGAGTATTTCTTTTTCTTATCTTTTCAGGTGTGACTGTTTTTCTTCTAGGCCGGTATGCGGATTTCTCCTGTACAAATACGACCTCTTCATGTTTCTGGTCGAGACCGACCGACATTCCCTGCAGAAGACACCCGTGTGTGCAAGAGGATACCTGTGCTGAATGTTGGGATTGGTCATCTTCCCAGTGGGAGAGGTTTGATAGGAGATGGAAGAAGTCAAAAGGGGATTCCTCTCATCTGGGGTCATCCTCTAAGAAGAAAAAAAATCGACTTCCTTTTCTGCTTCTTGATCTCTGCCCAAAGCTTCTGCTTACCCAGCCTCCCCAGAGGAACGATCGAGTAGAAGTGGTGACCCTTTAATGCCCAGACAACCCATGGGACTGGAGGACTCCTTTGCTGCCCTTAGCGAAGCAGTGCTTAGGGGAGTCCTTCACCATAGACGATGTTCTCCAGTTGTGGCCTTCCTTGGGGGTCGCTATTCCCCGTTGAAGGGAGGTCTTCTAGACCTTCTTCAATTAGGGACACAGAGAAAACACACTGGCTTCTTCAGAGGTTGACCTCGGTCCTCCTCCTAAAGAATTCAAAGGTTTCGCACTTAAGGAGTCTCTAGTGTCCCGACTTGTTGAAATCTCTGTACCTCCATAGTCACCTTCAAAGCCACATGGGGCCAATCCTGTTCAGAGAGCTGATGAGGCATACTCCCTCATTCTGAGTTCACTCAGCTGGCAGAGGGGATGCAAAGTCCGAGGCTTGTTCCTGCTACTCTCGGAGGACAACTTTATCATACGCGAGTTCAGTCCAACCGAGTGGTCTACGCCACGCGTGGTGATGAGAAGGTTTTTGGACTCGTTCATGCCTCTCTCTAAGCCCTCGGAGTGTGGTTCATCAGAGCATGAGGAAGAGGTATCATCATCCTTCACTCGCCCTACCAGTTCGTCTTGCCCAACTGACTTGACTCATCCTGCCACTTCAACTTGCCCAGTTCCAGCTTTGGACTCTCAGAGAAGCACTCTTCACACTCCCGAGGGAGTTCTGACGAGTGACACTGCGTTACCAACTTCATGAGGTCTCTCGCAATTCCGACAGAGGAGAAGATTAGAACAACTGATGCGATCCGGAGTGATCGCTCAAGCATCGTCCGACATATCCTGCATCGACTAGACAGCACAGATTACCAGCTCGCGATAGCGCTTCAGCTCATGACCACCCTGCAGCATGCAGCAACACAGCAATGTATCATCCAGGGACCACGTAATATCACGCAGCGACTCATGACCAGGCAGCAGCCCGCGATCCCCTTCAGGAAAATTCCTCCTAACGACTCCCTATCCGCCAGAATAAGCGAGTGCGATCGCTATGGCATCACGCGGAATGTTGCCTGTACCTTCTTCAGCTGCCAACAGAAGTCCCGAGAGAATTCCCTCCATGTTACGATCTACTCATACAACCAAACATAAACAACTATCACAAAGCCTTAGAGTCCCTACATCTTCCTTCCTCACGCAGAGAGGATTAAAATGTCCAGATACGTCAACGAATCTTCAGCTGCTGTGTATCAGGCTAAGTGGACAGTCTTCTGTGGTTGGTGTTGTGGAAGGGGTCTCTCTCCTCTCAATGCCTCTATTCCAGCAATAGAGGATTTTCTTGTGAACCTTCGATAGAAAAAACTCCTCCTAGTCTCAGCGGTGAAAGGCTATCGCTCAGCCTTGAGTCTCACCTTTAGATTGAAAGGAATCAACATTTCTTCATCATTGGAATTTTCTCTCCTCATACGGAGTTTCTAGCTTACCTGTCCTAAGTTGGAAGTTAGACCACCTCTATGGAATATGGCTTGTGTCCTTAGATCTCTGAAAGGAACTCCTTACGAACCATTACACCAGGCATCAGATCTTCACCTGACCCTAAATTCAGTCTTCCTACTCACTTTGGTCTCAGCCAAGAAAGTACGTAAGTGATTTTCATGGTCTTCCTTACGACGTCGTCTATTCAAGGGGATCGGGACAGTCAATGATCGGCTTCATCCTAGAGTTTATTGCCACGATTCAAAATCAAAGAGTAGCGAATCCTAGATTCGGGCCCTTCCGGATCGAGAGTCTCCGTAATGTAATCGATGACCCTGATCAACTGCTACTGTGCCCCGTGAGGGCTCTGAGGAGTTAACTTGAGAGAATTACAGGAGCTCGCCGCCGAATGAGAGGTCTCTTCGTCAGCACGGGAAAGGTCAAGAGAAGAATCATTAAGAACACAATTTCAGAAGGGATAGGGTCATAGAACAGGCCTTGAATCCTCATTCTTCTCCACACACGGAAACAGAGCTAAAGGCATTGGTACGTCACTAGCATTCAAGATAAACTACTATGTTACAGGTCCTTCAAGCGGGTGTGTGGAAGCATCATACAACCTTCACTGCCCACTACCTTCAAGAAGTAACCCACAGGAACATGGAGACATTCTCCATCAGACCAGTGTTGGCTGCACATGACAAATTTGGAAATAATTTGTATCCTTCCTAGTAATACAAATCTGGAGCTCTTTATTATGAAGTATTTAATTCAGCAAACCTGAAACCAGCCAATAAGCTTTTTGACAAGGTGTAACTTCCAACGCAAGTTAGCAGAGTAGGAGCAGGGTGGGTTAGCCGAACCACTCACACCACCACTAGCGACTAAGCGTCACTTTTGTAATTGCGACAGACCATTACGGGAGTAAGTGCTGGCGGGTACAGTATGCGTAGAGCTCCAGGTTTGTGTTATTAGGAAAAATACAAATTATTTCCAAATTTTTCATTTGTTCCGGCGTAACATACAAACCTTCCTCTCCTTACTATGGATATTTACTTTCAGCTGGCTGGATATCCAAAAACCAAGTGGCTGGTAACTGTCTCGGGGTGCCTCTTGTGTTCTGTACAGGTTGACCATGAAGGACCCTTGCACCTTGTTATCCTTGTAGGATGATGGCCTGGGCAATCAGTGATGGAAATAAAGAAAGTGTCTTTGAATATTGAATTAAGCATGGAGTAGGGCTGAGCCCTTTACAAAATCTCAATCTTCCTTGACTCCCCTTAAGTGGAGGACGGGGACATAAATATATACAGATATCAGGTTGCCCACAGAGTGTGATATTCACCCACCGATAGGTAAAGTCAGCTGTGCAGAGTTCATCGGATGCCGCAACCCAAGAGAGGGGAGGATGAAGTAGAAAGTGCCCAGTCACTCCCACATTCACCCTAGATTTACTCGCAGGTAATGTCTACCCTCGACTATCTGCTATTGTCCTACAAGGGAGATGGGGTGTATTAGACTACATTTTGAACAGCCACCACAGGACCTATTGAGAATGTGAATAGGCTCCTGTGGGTTATGTCTTGCAGGTAGTGGGCAGTGAACATTGTTTGACGTTTCTACCTGCCAGCTTTAAGTACTTGCTGCAGGGGGCATCTATTGGATGGCGAAGGGTCCGAAGACAGCGCCCTTAACTATCACTTGCCTGTCCACGAGGATATGGAGTTTTTCAAGATTCTTCTCTTGGTCTTCCCCATGCTAACGAAAAGCCTATTGATCTGGGGTTGATTCTCTTCTTGTTCTTTTGAGATATAACCTCAACGCCCTTACAGGGCATAGTAACAGTTGATCAGGACAGTCTCTTAAAGACTGGAGACTCTCAATCCAAAAGGACCCAAATCTAGGATCCAAGTCTTTGCAACAAACTGAGGAATGAAACTAAGTGTGACCTGCCTCCATTACTTTGAATGAGCGACATCGTAAGTGAGACCATGCAACTCACCGACTCTCTTCAGGAAGGCCAGGCCTAGAAAAAAAAGGCCATCTTCAAAGTCAAGACTTTGTCAAAGGCTTGACAAAGAGACTCATAAGGGGCTCCTTTCCATGAATGTAAGACCTTGTCAACGTTCCAAGGAGGTGGTCTAACTTCCGACTAAGAGTCTGGATCGCTCAAAGTTCCGTATGAGGAAGGACAATTCCAGCAGAGGAAATGTTAACTCCATTCAGTTCAAAGACAATGCTCAAGGCTAAGCGAAAGCCTTTCACCGCCGACACCAAGTGGAGTTTTTCCTCCCGGAGGTACAGTAAAATCTCTGCTACTGCTGGAATACAGGCACTGAGTGGAGAGATACCCTGTCCACGATACAAACCAAAAAAGACGGACCATTTCGTCTGATACACTACCGACGACGACTCCTGGAGGTATCCTGCCATGCAATAGCAACTGGCTTCAAAAACTCTCTCTTTGCGAGTAGTTGCTAGATAACCTCGAGTGTAAAGACGTAGCAATAATATTGCTTGGTGCAATATCTTCGCGTGTGGTTGTCTGAGTAGCTCGGGAAGTGGAGGAAGCTCTCTCAGTGCCTCTGTGAACATATGTAGAAGGTCCGGAAACAATTCTGCATGTTACCACAGCAGAGCTATGAGGGTCATTGCTAGATTTCGTGATGCCCTTACTTTGTTCCATAGCCTACTTACTAGGCAAAAAGAAAATGGGGGGGACATCCTGTCCCATGGGTGTTGAAAAGCGTCCTGCCAGAACGCTTGTGGGCCCAGTACTGGTGAGCAGTACACCGGAAGTTTCCAGTTAAGGGAAGTCGTAAACAGGTCGATTGTTAGCAAACTCCATAAAGTCACACCTTTGTGGTTATCTGTTGATTCAAGGCCCATTCAGAACCAACTACTGTATCTGAGTTCAGCTCAGATTGTCCGCCAGCATGTTCTTCTTGCCCTGGATGAACCAGGCTGTTAAGGCTACCGAGTTTTCTTCTGAACATCTGAAGATTTTCACAGCTAGCCGGCATAGGTGCTGTGAAAAGGTATCGTCTTGTTTGTTTATATGGGACACTACTGTAGTGTTGTCTCATCACCACTATGTAATGCTCTGAAAGGAACCAATGGAAGTGCTTGAGGGCCAGGTAGGCTGCCTCATTTCTAGGAGGTTAATGTGGCCCCGCCTTTCGGATTCAGACCAATGCCCAGATACCATCAGGTGTAACAGATGAATGTCTCCTTCCCACCCCCCGCCCTCTTTCCTTTGATGTGTCCGTGATGAGCAACAAATCCAGGGTAGGAGAGAGAAGATCTACTCCTCTGAGGAGGTTGGTGTCTAACACCCACTAACTAATGTCTCTCTTCTGCTCGGGTCCCACCGGTACTAGGGTACTCAGAGGGTCTCTGTGTCGAGACCAGAAGGTCTTCAGCTGTCACTGTAGAGACTGAATATGGAGACAGCCATGGGGCACTAACTTCTTGAGAGATGTTAGATGACCCAGTCATTTCACCACTGATGTGCTGGCAATTTGCCTCTCGAGAGAAAGCTCAGGGCTATCTCTCTGTCTCTTTACCTGATCCTCTGACGGTACTTGACCCCCTGACAAAAAGACCTTGCCTAGTATGGTCTTGACCAGAGGTGGAACAGTCTGAGGAAGGCTGGACTGAGAAGGGGATGCTACCTTCCCTTTCAAAGGAACCTGCCATTCCTCTTCGCAAAGAAGAGCGTTGACAAGGCAAAGTCTGGTGAGGTGCACTGGCTTGCACACCTCTTCCAGTTTATCCAGCTGGGAGTGCGTACTCACAGGGCGAGAGCTAGAAAAGCACGCTGGCTTGTGCCTTGCTCAGTTCTTACAGGTAATTTCTATCTGTGTGTGCTTGCAAGGAGTGTGTGACCATTCACATGGCGAAAGCTGGTAGAGCGCGCTCCCTCCAGTACGCCCAACTGAGAGCGTGCACTCCCAAGATGACAGCGGAAACTGTACACTGGTCTGCGCGCCTTTCACAGTTCTCACAGGCAACAGATCTACCCATGCACACTTTTGAGGGACTCTGTGCATTGGCAAGGCGAAAGTTTTAAAGCACGCTGGCATGCGTGCCTTTCTCAGCTCGGCCAAGTAAGATGTAGTCTACCTGTGTGCATCTGTCTCCCTGAGCACGCTCGCAACGTAGAACTCACCTTTATTCTAGACAATGCTTCTAGTGTGTGCGGGTCTTGATGGAAAGACTCGCCCAAGAGAGCACTACTTGTAGCAGAAGTGAAGCGCACCTCTTAGTCAAGCAGACGACCTCGCCTGCCCACCTTGCTGGGTGGTAGGGTGCACCATGCTGCGCAATACTTGTCCCCTACATTCAGTCCCTGTGAAGAATCCACCACTACCATTAAAATAACAGGCGACCTAGATTGCATGCAGCCCTCCATCAGGCAAAGGAACTTTCCTACCCACTTCACTAGTGATCAGTGAATGGGTGCACAACACTGCGCAAGATTTCCTTGCAAAACTCGGGTCTGTATTCCGCCCAAGTAGGATGGACTCGGGTCTGTGTTCTGCCCAAGTAGGATGGACCAGAGTATTTTTGTACGAACTGTCTCCCGCAGCATCCTGGTGGGAAGCGTTATGCGCTCCTACACGAGGAAGTCTCATATAAGGCTATTAAGGCTACAGGAGACGGGTTATACCAGCAACCTGCCCGTGAGGAAATTTTTCCGCTCCGATCATTGGAAAATGGGATTACCTGAACAACCAATTACCCAGTAGGGTAGACAAAAATTCCCAGGGATTGTGACTGTTGCCCCCCCCCCCCCCCCACAGGTTAGCAAGTTCTATCGAGTGGAACGACAGACCTTGAATCTCAAGAGAAAAGTCAATTCTCCTCGGTTACTCCCAAGAGACCGACTGATTGTGCAGCAGGTAACAACTCCAGTTGATGTCAAGACGTGCAACCAATTGTATGCACCTGGTATGAATGGGGGTGAGAGAATCCTGTCCTCCAACTGCCTCCAATCCAAGTAAGCATGCTTACAGATCAGTAAATCAGGGTAGAGAGTACTCCCTAGAAGAGGATGTTATTACACCGAATATCCTTAATGATTGCTGTCAAGCAAGAGACCGGTCAGTAACGACCGATCGCACACAACTACTTCTGAAAGGTATGATTGAAATGTACCTTCAATCTATTGTTAAACAGGTAATGTATGCATAAGTCCATCTACGAACCAGTGACACAGATTAGGGAGGCAGACGAACATGCGGGCGTAACCCAAATTATTAGTTGTGTCCGGAACTTGGATGAAGAACGTTGATCAACGTTTGCAATTGAGACATCCTCCTTATGAACAACGGAAACATTTGTATTTCTTCGTTTCCAATCAGCAAAACTGGCATAAGTTTCAAATGTTCCCTTCCCAAAAACAGATTCATCTATGTGAAGTTTTTGGTCTAAGTATTTTATTAAAAACTATGACTTCCAATCAGAAAGTTAAAAAGGAACTGCCTTGGATGAAGACAGACCGCATATACAATATCGTCACCCTCATAAACTAACTGCCTAAGTCATTTTTTCCACTTGTTGGGAAATCAAAAAGAAACCATCTCATTTCCTAATTCTTTATATCATTGTCTTGAGTTTCAATTCACAAATTCTTAATAGAAGAATTTGTGAATAAGAATTTGTTAGTTGAAGCTCAACACAATGATATAAAGAATTAGGAAATGAGGTTTTCTTTTTTATTTCCCAACAAGTGGAGAAAATGATTTAGGCAGTTAGTTTATGAGGGTGACGATATGTCTTGTTACAGGAAGGTAGACGGGTAATGCATAACCTGATTTCCCATAAGGAATACAGTATAGCCATCAACACTAATGATTTATTAGAACGGCATTCTAATTGTAAAATGGTCTACAGTCCTTGTCGGTAGAAAGATCACTTGCTCTCATGCCCGTGTGCGGTCACGCATGCATAACTTCTTTGACTGCAGGTAAACTTTTAAAAACTAGTCTTAGCCACCTTGCGGGAATAGCATATGTGCGACGAATCGCACCATTATTGCCCAGGGAATTTGATGGTCGACTAGCTATATTAGTTTTGAGATGCGAGGGCATACGTCCACGAAAAAAAAAAAAAAAAAAAAACATACAGCTAAGGTAGCGATCATACCTCCATCGGTTTGCTTGCTAACGTTCATAAATGCAATGAGAAGCTATCATTCGTAAAACGTAACCAAAAGCTATTATTGTTCCCTTGGGCCTAGAGGCTTGATAAATTATCTTGTAAGGGTATGTCTTACCATCTCGTTGTGCGAGCGCTCCAAAGAGCTATCCATTCCGTAGGGAAACAGCCCGAAAAAATAAGCCCGAAAGATTATGTCTCACGAAACTCGGCGTCTAACGAGAACTAGTTGTGGCCAGGGGCACAATGACCATATGCAGCGGACTCAAGCAATTGGTAGTAAACCATATTTGTGGCAATAACCCCGAGGTTATGACTTGGCAAGAGAGCATGCGCCACAGAAGGAGTTTGTTTCAGCCTTTTTTGGAGTTTTAATGAATGCCTGTACAGTAGTTGTGTAAAACTTCTTCAAGACAAGAGTTTCCCATGAGGAAGCATAGTCTCACATTAGGGTATGTTGGCCCAGAATGCAAAAAACACAAACCCTAGGCAGGTTTGTATAGGTTTGCCAGCAAATGCCTTTTCACTGACCAGCGCTGGTAAGAATCGGCGAACGCTATCCAACGCTGTTGAAATGCTAGTAAGCGCTCACGAGGAGAGCATTGGATCTTACCTTCACGGCTAGACTCAGTAAGTGAGCACTACTTGCTACTGAAGTGGCGCTCACTTGTGGTAACAGTAAGCTGAAGGGTCTCACGAACCCGCCATGGATACTAAGGCGAGCAACCTGAGTTGCTCGCAGACCTTAGTCAGGCAGAAGAGCTCACCCAACCACCTCGCTAGAGCTCAGTAGATGGGTGCGCAACACTGAACATGACTTCTCTACAAAACTAAGGTCCTTGCCAAGTATTCCTGCTCATCCTAACACAAAAAAGGGGTAGTGAGTAGCCTTATGTCATTCCCTCGGAAGGGAACAAAAAAGGTTGAGCTGGACTTGAAGACCAGCCATTTCTCCCTCGTCAGATTGAAACCATAAGGCGCAAGTCCCATAAGGCTTGGCTTCACAAAGCTCCATGAGCTTTGTTGTTCCCAAAGGCACGATGTGACAATAACCCGGAAGAGATGAGTCCTACGAGACTCGTCGATGGGAGAGGAGGCAGCCGCAAGTGGCTGACAGTCGTCGCCATCTGCGGCAAAGATCCCCGAGGGAAGTTGCAATGAAAACTAGTTTCGTGAGTAGGAATTGTAAGTAATCACCAAACTCATTCGTCAACAAGCCCCGAAGAGCAAAGGCGGGGCATGGACATATCCAATTCACATCCGAGGAATTCCACGAAGGTGGAAACCACACAGATGAAGGCAGTCTCTCCTGCAGACGGGAAAGGCAATCAACCTCTGTTGCCACTATCTGCAAGTTCCCTTGCAAACGAGAGTTCCCTTGCAAACGAGGAGATTGCTGAACAGTGGCTGATGGAGGGACTCTCCTTTGAGAGAGAAAGTTGCTCAACACCTGGTGGAGGTTAACTCTCCCTCGAAAAGGAAAAATATACAACACCTGGAGGCGAACCTCCAAGCAGTACTCTCTGTGCTGGCTCCACCTGGATTTCAAGCATCATTGCAGAGATCGAATCCTGAGTCGGCTGTTGAACACTAGACGGACCAGGCATGCTAGGTGACCTAGAAGACACAACCACTGTTGAGCTGTAAGCTCTTTCCATCTGAGGAAGGGGCTTGCTACCTCCCTCAGCCTGTGTACTCTGTCGTCTGATGGAAAAACCTTTTGTAATCTGGTGTCTATGTTAATGCCTGGGTATACCAGTCTTTGCAAGGGTAGCAGTGATGACTTCAAGATTTATCAGGATCCCCAGATTTTGACAAAACTTGAGTAGCCTGTCTCAGTGCTGCAGAAGGGCCGCCCCCGAGTCTGCTTGAATCAGCCAGTCGTCAGGGTATCTTGGGAGACGAAGGCCAATTCTATGAGCCCAAGATAACACTAAGGCAAACACCCTCGTGAAAACCAGGGGTGCTGTGGAAAGGCTGAAGCAGAGTACCTTGAACTGGTATTGCCCATTTTCGTATATGATCTGAAGATACTTCCTTGAAGATGGATGGATTGTTACCTGGAAGAACTGTATGTCTTTGAGATCCAGTGTGCACATGAAGCCCTGTGGCCTCACTGGTTGTATGACCGTGTCTGCTATCTCCATCTTGAATGAAATCTGAAAGACGAACTTGTTCAGAGCCGAGAGATTGATGACTGGTCTCCAGCCTCCCGATGCCTTTTTCACAAGAAAGAGTTGACGGAAAAAGCCTGGGGAATTGTCGAGGACCTCTTGGAGAGTACCCTCTCCAACATGTCCTGGACTTCGGCCCCAGCTCTTTTGCGGATCCCTTTGTGTAAGGGCTCGATGGTACTGGATCCAGAGTCAGTGAGGGAGAGATTGAATGAAAGGAATGCGATACCCTGAACAAATAACGGAGATTGTCCACAGATTGGCCCCACGATGCAGCCACTTCTCCCAGCGCCGTTGAGAGGGTCTCTATAGATGGATCTAGAGGCAAATCGGAAGATACTCATCCGAGACCTCTTAGTACCTCCTCTGCTGGATGAAGGAAGGCGCGAGGAATTTAGAGGACGAACCTGCTCAAAGTGAGCTAGAGGGGCCAGCAATCAGAGAAAAAGCCTTCTTTCTGGCTGCCGTTAAACTCTAAGACCAGGGCAAGGCTGCACTGATCTTGGGTAGTTGTTAGGTCCCATATACATGATCCAAGATGCATATCCTTGCTTTCCTGAGGGGTAGTCTCCAGGTTAGACAACTCACTGATGGCTCTCAGGAAAGTTAGGACTTGCCAGAAGGTATTATCCGACTCTCTTCGGTCGGCTTCAGAGTGGAACTTAAGGCTACCTGCCCTTGTGATATGGTCATCATCCAAGTCTAAATCATGATCCCCCTCCAAGTTCTCACGAGTCCGGGGTGAGTCAAGGTCGTCTAATGAAGGGATGTCACCTGATACTCCTGCTATTGGAGAAGATCTCGCCCTCTCTTCCAGGAGAGCTGCTAGAGCCTTCGAGTTCTTAGGAACTGTCTTGGCATCCTTAGACTTTCTGCGAGACAGCAGGTGTTCCTCCAGCAAAGGTCTGGAAGGTACTTGCCCTTCCACAGCAGTCTAAACCTCTCTTGCAGAAGGTTTCTTGTCCTCCGGAGGTGGTCTGGAGATGGGGCATAGTTCCAAGGGCACAACTTCGATTGGCGAGGGCCTGAAGCAAGGGACAAGCGAAATCTCTTTAGGAGATCCCATGTCTGTGCTCGAAAGTGGATAGAGAAGGTCGGCATGGGGAGGAGTCTGTTTTGGCATCCTCCTCTTCTGTTTTGTCATCAGGATCGGTGTCAATTCCAGACGAGAGTAGTCCTGCTGAATCCCGTACACCCCCCTTGCAGCTCCATGTTGTCCTCCAATGGCGAGAGAACCATGGGGGAACTGGGGCTCTGCTAGAGACGATTCTCTTCCTAGGGTCCGTCGAGAAAATAGAAGAGGAGAAGAAACCAACTTCTTCCAGGAAATCCTCGGAGTAGAGCCTATCGCCGTCCTCTGATTAGATGGTTGTGATGAGGACACAGACCTCTGTGCTTGCTGCATTGAGTCAACAACTGCCTGCCTGATGACTTTGACCAAGGAGTCAAACCAAGATGATTGTTTTCCCACAGCCGACAGGTTCGAGGTGTCTCTGGGAAGGCCTGGAGGTGGCAATTGCCTCCTTGGGAAACATGGCCTTGGTGCCTGCAACTGAGGGGGAGAAGGTTGCCTACCTTGGCATCTCAGGATCCTCTTGGGTGACCTTCCTGGGGCAATCTGGAAAAATGAGAACACCAGTGAACTTGTTTGGTGGTTCCCTGAACCCTTCAGGGAAAGGAATGGGATGTTCGCCTCTTGCTGGGGGCTTAACACCAGGTGAAGGTTGCTCCAGCTCCACTGTTGCTGTTGCTTCCCTGCTGGATTTTCGGGGCTCTGGGCCCTTTTTATTCGCGAGTGAAGTGCAAGTGAAAGATTGAAGATTGCGCGTGGAAACCTGAATTTCAGGCGTTGGAGATGGTGAACGTAGAGGAGAGGGCAGGACAGGTCTTGAAGACTTCCGACAGGTTAGAGAGTGACGATCATGTGCTCAAGAGTAACAAGCAGGAGAGTGACGAGTCATCGAGCAGGTGTTCATCAACGAGCAGGAGAGTGACGTGATGACGAGTGATGCATTGGCGAGCAACACGCTGGCATGCGACTCATTGGAGAGCGACGCGCAGGATTGTAAATGGTCGGAAAGCTTCGTGTTGGAGATTGTCTGGGAGGGCGAGATGACGAGCAGCGTGCTGGAAGAATGCTCGCTGGTGAATGCCGAGCTGATGGAATTGCGAAGAGACTCGTGAGCGTGTGTTGAAGATGGGGGCCGAGTGTCCAGAAGAAGAGTGACAATCCTCAGCAGGCAAACGAAGATCTGCAGTGCATCGATCACGAGCTGGTGAGTGACGATCGCGAGGTGTTGAGTGAAGATCGCGTCAAGAACGGCGATCGCGAGGTGTTGAGTGAAGATCGCGTCAAGAACGGCGATCGCGAGGTGTTAAGTGAAGATCGCGTCAAGAACGGCGATCGCGAGGTGTTGAGTGAAGATCGCGTCAAGAACGGCGATCGCGAGGTGTTGAGTGAAGATCGCGTCAAGAACGGCGATCACGAGCAGGAGAAGAGCGTTGCCATCTCAAACTGAAGCACTGCTTGACAGAGGGCGAGGCTGAGCCTCTATGAGCACGAAGAAGACTGCGATCACTGGAAGACAGAGATCCTCGTCAATAGAAGGTCACCGATGGAGAGGCGAGTGGGAGTGCTGGTCTCGTCAGCTCGCATGACTAGCAGGATTGGGAGAAAGCGAGAGATAGGCCTCGCAGAGAGCTAGCACATCAATAGGAGACAGGACTTCTACTACGGAGGAACCAGGAGAAGGACCCATCTGGACCCCATGCTGCAGAAGTTCAAGGAGGAGGACCAGCCACACCCAGCGACAGCCAACCTGCAACAAATCAGACAATGAAAAGTATTAGCCCAAGGGCGGAGGCGAAGTTGCTTCTCTAGGGGAAGCCGTAATGTCCCCAGATCCCCGAGGTTGCCCTATACGAAGCTGGTCTATGCACCTACTTGACCGCCCCTCGGAAGAGATCGAGCGAGCAGTGGCTTCAGGAAGACATCGGGGGGTCAGAGAAGATGTCCGAGGTTTCTTCATCCTTGAAGAAGACTCCGTAGACAAAGAGTTCCTCAAACTTCCTCCGCCAGTTCCCAAATATCTCCCACTGGGAGGCAGACCACTCCCTACACTCCTCACAGGTGGAACCCTGATCACAACAACCTCCTCTGCATGTCGGACACAACGAGTGGGGGGTCGGTCTCGGCAGAGGAAGTGAAGGAGCCACAAGAGTGACCTTCAGGTCCTGGGCAAGTCCGCAAGAGGACGCAGAAGAAGGAACACGCATAACTGAAATGAAAAGATTACAAAGGCCAAGTCTTTTGAGAGCAGAGACCGGACACGTCCATTCTCCTCAAGACAAAAAATTTGACTCGGATACTGTACACTGGTGTGAGAGTGAGAGAGGAAGCCGGCAACCCCCACTACCCCTCACTAGCCCTGCTAACTAACGATTGGGTGGTTGCCACCTAGCTTAAAGGTCTTGAATGGCTAGACTGCCAGCTTTGATGAAAGATAATGCCTAATAAATAGCATAAGGTTTGTAATGTCGGAACAAACTACACAGTATTCTAGAAGTTCCATTCCAGCTATGACCAGATTGTGGAATGATCTTGCTAATTGGACAGTTGAATTGGTCGAACTTCAGAAGTTTAAACTTGCAGCAAATGATCTTGAGTAAAACAGACTAATATAATTTGTGTCGGATCTACTTCAACATTGTTACCGATCTTGAAATGTTATATATTCATTATTCTTTGCTTCTCAATTAGTATACGTATTTACTTCCTTTCTTCACTGGGCTATTTTCCCTCTTGGAGCCCTCAGGCTTGTAGCCTCCTGCTTTTCTAACTAAGGTTGTAGCTTAGCTCCTAATAATAATAATAATAATAATGTTGCCCACGGTGTGATGTTGGCATTTATAATGAGATGGACTAAGTTGGACCATTACTTTAGGGTGAAAGGCAGCCCTAATAAAAATCAAAATGCATCAAAAGCTATTCCATGAAGCTATCCAAGATTAAAAACTGTTTATATCTTATTTTTCCTTTCAATTTTTTCAAGTATATCTTCTCATTTGATTATTGATTATTAACCTACAATTCCACGTCATTACTTTGATATACTGTACTGTATAATCATTAAGCAATTTTTTTATTAATAAGTGGGAAAATGGAGACTTTATCGTTGAGTGGGACATACCAGGTCAGAAATTCAAATGTGGGTAAATATTTACTATAGCACAATAATCCTAATGAATAAAGAAGTATTTCTGGTGAATTTATCAATACTTTGAGCTTTCCTGATGCAAACAAATGGAAAAAACACATACTGTATATTTCAAATTTTCGATGTTTTAAAATGTCAAAAGTTATGACTGAAAAATTACATTTGAAAAGGGAAACGAACACAAGAATACCTCTTGACTTAAAGAGTCACCACCTAACCTAACCTGGGAGCAATATTCTTACCTACCGGAGGGAGGGCTATGCCTTCACCCTGCGACCCCCAACCCTTTTAAACCACAATAGCCCAAGATTAAGTTTCAATCTTGTGTTTGTATTACAACCAGTTTCCTCCTGGTAAATCAACACTAAATCATAACATAACGACAACACCAAATCATATTTTGTCAATCATATAACTTGCTTCATGATATATTGCAGACAGATAAACAACACTTTCCCCATATATAAAATCAATTAGAGAAGTAATTAAGAAAGTTTACTCCTGTCGCAACTAATTACATTCACCCCTCTTGGTTAAGTTTGTTGAATGTTGGGACAGATATTGTAATTGTACAAATATCACAAATTTTAAGTAATTTGTATTTTTCCTAACAGTACTTACCTCGAACTACTTTCTTAGGAGTATCTGGGATCTCCTCCCTAACCGACCAAGAATTTTGCGCAGTTCCCCCTATCTCCGTTTTCCCTTGTCGGGTCCCTCCATGGCGGATGGATACGTGCCCTGAGGCGACCCACAATCAAAGATCAGGTAGGGACCAACTAAATGCTGAATGCACATGATAAAATGACTGTGAAGGTCCCTTAGGGAGTAGGGTTCCCCCACTGTATAGGACCAAAAGAGCAGCCCTTAAAGTAAAAGTAAAGTAACATGTGGAAACTATTCGAGATTCCTTATCATAGTCACTCTATCCGAATAGTTTAACGGTTTAGAGGCCGCTCATGAAAGGCAGAGGCAAGGGACAACGACACTGCCCTATCGAACAAAACTGACCATATATACATATGATCAGCACCCAACCCTCTTTCCTCCCAAGCTAGGACCAAGGACGGCCAGGTAATGGCTGCTGATGACTCGGCATATAGACCTATACGCTCCCCCAAACCCCCCATCCTTAGCTCACAAGGTGAAGCTGCAGCAACCGAAGAAACTAACGAGTAAGAGCAGGACTCAAACCCAAGTATGGCGTTCAACAGTCAGGGAAATTACCACATCAGCACCACAACCCCATTTTTATATGTGTACAATGTCCGGCTCTTTTACTTGGCCATTTAACCTTATAGGTGTTAGGGAAATGCTTCCTGAGGGCGCAGCTACAATGTGAGTTTCCCTATCTCATTATAAAAACTAGCAAAAGAGCCAGACTTTGTACACATATAAGTACTCGGATAGAGTTCATATGATAAGGAATCTTGAATAGTTTCCAAAAGTTACTTAAATTTGACTTTAAGGGCTGCTTTTCTGGTCCTATACAGCAAGGGAACCCTACTCCCTAAAGGACGTTCACAGTCATTTTATCATGTGCATTCAAAGGCATTCAGCATTTACTTGGTCTCTACCTAATTTTAATTGGACAAAGGATAATATTTCTACAATTACAATATCTATCCCGATTTCTAACAAACTTAACCAAGATTAAGAATGTATATACTTAGCTATGTCTATCATCAATTTTCTAAAGCATGCAGGAGCTACCTGTGAAACATTGGAAAGGTAACAAAAAATATTAAATTTTTGTAAATCTTACAATACCTACATAATAATTTTACTTACAATACCTACATAATAATTTTAGGGTAGTATTATACTTTATTACAGGGCAATGTAACCTAGGGAAAAAACTACTTTTTTCTATAGGAAAAATTCCGCTCTCTTCGAAAATGACACTCATTCCCGTCGCAAATGATTACTTTCATAAATATGTATATATCTATATCCAACGATAATGGGGGACCCCCAGTGGGAATTTGGGGTTTTGGGTGGGGAAAACATACTGGGGAAAGGTATATAATGGTAAAACAAGCCTTTTCTTCTCTATACATTACCTTCTTGGATGTGTAATAAACCGATGAAAAAATATTGAGCTGCGCAATCTAACATTAGCAATGTTAGCGTAACATGCTAACATTAGTAGTGTTTTTCATTTATTTTTTTACATTCTACGGGTCGATTGTAGTCGCTCTCATTCGTTCGTTTGTACAAAGCAGGTTTCAACCTTCTGCGCATAAACTCCTCTCACCTGCGCAAAGACTTCTCCTCCACCAATAAGATATATTCTTCTCTACCCGCCACATTTAACTATTCGACTGGATCAAGTATTTGACTTGATCCAGTACAGTGAGCCCTCGTTTATCACGGTAGATAGGTTCCAGACCCGACCGCGATAGGTGAAAATCCGCGAAGTAGTGACACCATATTTACGTATTTATTTAACATGTAAATTCAGACTTTTAAAACCTTCCCTTGTACGTAGTACTGTTAACAAACTACCCTTTAATGTACAGAACACTTAATGCATGTACTACAGTAGCCTAAACTAAAACAGGCACAAATATTAAAGGCGATTTTATATCATGCGTTTCCTAAACACTCCAAAAAGCACGATAAAAAATGGCAACCAATTTTTGTTTACGTTTATCTCTGATCATAATGAAGAAACAAACGCATTTAGTGTACACATCTGTGTATAGGTTAGTTTTTGCATCGATTATATTGATCATACAGTATGTTGTTTTTGTTATTACCAATGTTTTACTTAATTTTTCTTAGGACTTCCAAATGAAATGTTTTTCTTTACGGGCGGCGTCATAAAGTACGCTCCATCTTCGATTGTAATAACAAACGAAGGCATTTAACGCGCATGATGAAAGAGATAAATAATGATATTACAGTAAAAGCTTTTAGAAAATATGTTATTACAAATATTATTTACCGTATCTATATAAAATCATACATATGTAGCAAAGCAGGAAAACAATTTGAGAGAGAGAGAGAGAGAGAGAGAGAGAGAGAGAGAGAGAGAGAGAGAGAGAGAGAGAGAGAGATTGTTTTACGTACGCAAATGTAAATTTTAAACAAAAAAAATCGCCCCATTTCATATAAAATAGGTTATTACAAATATTTTACTTTATCATATTACAGTAGTCTGTATAATACTGTAAAGTTCAGTGCAGTATGATGTTGTTAATCGTGGCAATGAAATTCTCACGAAACAAAAACACAGCATTTGATTACAACAGCTGATTCATTCTCTCTCTCTCTCTCTCTCTCTCTCTCTCTCTCTCTCTCTCTCTCTCTCTCTCTCTCTCTCTTCGTGTTATACAATACTTACATATAGATGAAGAAACTAAAATTAGTTTTCTTTGTGTCAATTAAATACGAAACGAAAAAATTATGCCGAGTCTACATCCATTTCACTCGTTGCTAAAAATACGGCATCCGATTTCATCAGTAAACCACTATTTTTTGGGAAACATCATTTTATTCTAGAAAATTGCTACTCTTTAAATAGTTAATTGCACATTAAGAAAGCGTGTACTTTTGTTTTCAAGTTTCGGGTGTGTTTTAAAAATCGAGTATTGTTGACTTTTTTGTATTACTTTTGGCTGTGATCAGATCAGCTGACGTCTAGCTGCCGCTCTTGAGAGCGTACGAATACACTAACAAAGTATCGTTTATACCATTTCTTAACTTATTCAAACCGTCTATACAGTTGATATTACATGAGCACCAATGTGTTATAACCTATCAAATTTTTTTGTTTTTACATTTAAAACAACACACACACACACACACACACACACACACACACACTCTCTCTCTCTCTCTCTCTATCTCTCTGACAGATGATATCTTTGTTGCTCCTCAAAGTTTCATTTATATTGAAAATCAATCATGATTCAATTTTCCTTACTTTCTCCAATCTCGCACCATCGGTCACATCGCGGTATTTTCGAAATTCCCAGAAAATCCGCGATATATGTATATACATACGTAATGAAAAAAATCCGCGAAGTGGTGAATCCGCGGTGGTCGAACCGCGAAGTAGCGAGGGATCACTGTACAACTATACCATTCCTTTCATGCAATACCCTCGTATACATATTACGTTTGACCCAAGAATTACTAGTTTTATTATCCGATATCTTATAAAATCACCTCATGTTATATTCCCATTAAATATTATTTATCATACACTCCATTTTATCTTGCTATATTACTTTTATACATTTTGTTATTACCTTGTTGAGCCCAGACTTCACATAAATACTTGCTCTGGACAAGTTTCTCATTCTGGTTCATTCATGATTACTCTCTGGACTCCGTTGCTTTTCCATTAACCAATCACGAACCTATACGTATGGAAAGTTTGCACAAGGGGGTTGATATTTCCCAACCCCCACCTTCCAACAAACCCTTTTCCATGGAAACCTTTGTCCAAGTCAGGTCTTTGTTTGTTCAAGTGACGTCTTTTTGCGTATTTTACGATGGAAGCTATAGAAACTTGTAACGACTGCAGTAATCCATACTTGAATGCATTTTGGTGAATTCCAATGTTGATAATTTTCTTAAATCTCATAATGTAATAGTCCAACGTTTACAGCGTCCCAAGTGCAGTACTAAGCCGAGACAAAGAAGAAACGGCGATGTGGATATACAGAAGTTAAGACGTCACAGTCGCAACACCCCAGTGACCCAAAAGTTTCGTCGTCGCGGTCGGAAAACTAAGTTGTTAATTTCTTTAATTTTATATGTTTGCAGGTAAAACCTTGGCTAGGGGTTGTGACCTGGGAACTACTAGGTATGGTTAGGTGGATTTGTTAGGTTCTGTACCCTTTTATATATTGTGTAAAGGGTATATAATTAGCGAAGCATTGCTAACGTAAGCAATGTCAGCGTAACATTGCTAATGTTAGCGTGCACAGTACATACATTCTTGATGAGTGAAAAGAGGACGGAATTTGAACAAGAGCCATTATATTTAAACATTTCAACATAAAATATATGTTCGCCTGTAGAAAATAACAGGATTTAACCGGTTTTCACCTTCATTTCATCCGCAACAACAACCACCAGTTCGGCTACCTGAAGTTACTCGAACTGGTTGTTCTATATGTATGCGGTTGGAATGAAGGTCAAATTCAGTTAAATCACATCACTTCCTACAGGAAACCATATATTTTC